>NC_056730.1:1132759122-1133065372 GCF_019279795.1 Protopterus annectens
AAGGAGTGGTTGCTGGCCCAGAAATCGTAGTTATTGACTGTTTGGGCAGTTTTTCCATCTCTCTCAACTTCCTGATTTAAAAGCCCACATTTGCACTTGTTCCCCTCACCTTCCTGTAGCTAGTCTAGTCCAGGTACAGATTTGCTGTATCCAGGACTGTTTGTAAGCTCCTGAGCCCCCCCCCCACGCCTTTCTGTGTTGGAGGGAAGCCTTCTAGCTTATCAGTGGGAGTGGTAAGCACTACGTACCTATCTACCACATAAGGAGTGGTTCTGGCCCAGAAATTGTAGTTACTGGCCGTTTGGCCAGTTTTACCATCTCTCTCAACTTTCTGATTTAAAAGCCTGCATTTGCACTTGTTTCCCCCTTTCCTGTAACTAGTCTAGTCCAGATACAGATTTACTGTATCCAGGACTGTTTGTAAGCTCCTGAGGCCCCCAAGCCTTCCTGTGTTGGAGGGAAGCCTACTAGCTTATCAGTGGGAGTGGTAAGCACTAGGTAACTAGATAAGGGGTGGTTTCTGGCCCGGAAATTGTAGTTATTGGTTGTTTGGGAAATTTTTCCATCTCTCTCAACTTTCTGATTTAAAAGCCCACATTTACACTTGTCTCTTTCCTGTAACTAGTCTAGTTCAGATACAGATTCTTAGTTTTAACACTTGAATTTGCTTATTTGTGCTCAGCACTTGTTCAGAACTTGTTGCAAGCACTAAATAAGGTACAAATTACTACAGCACTCAACCTTCTGCATTAGCTAGAGGAAAACAGTTTTTGTACTTTCCTCACTTGCTTAGAGAAAAACAGCTCTTGTAATCACTTTCCTCACTTGTCTAGAGGAAAATAATTTTTTTATTCAGGCATGTCCAAGGGTCAGCTCCCAGTGTTCTCTCCTGTCTATCTGATGAATCTGGGCATCTTGGGGCAATACAGCAATTGCCTCATGTACACAGACAACCCTCTCTTCCTACCACCCAACACTACAATGTGTGAGAGATGAACTTATCAAGCCAAACTGGAGGTAAAGCTCTCTCCAACCAAGACTGAATTTGACAGTCAAGAGGAGAAGGTAAACACTTGCACCACACCACACTCATCACATAATCCCACTAAATCTATACCACCAAAATCCACACATAGAAACACAAAAACATTCATGGAGGCTCTCGATAATAATCTGCTCAAGCAACAGAAACCTGCAAAGCAGAAACTCAAGCAACCTCCACCCCCACAACACAACCCAAATGACACCTAGCCCACAGACTCAGTGTGCCACTCAACCACAGCCCATAAGGCAAAACAACGTACCCAACACACTAGTCATAGGTGACTCTATAGTCAGGCACACTGATATCCCACTCGCCAGGCTAAACAAGGAGAAGGTTACTGTCAGCTGCATGTCAGGTGCCAGGATCTGCCACATAACCCACACACTCAGGTTACTCCACAACAAGTATAAATATGACTCTGTCATTGTCCATGTTGGTGTGAATGACCTGAGACATACCTCCCTGGACTACATGAAAAGAGACATGGAAGAGCTCTCCAATCCTGTAACCCAGGCAGGTATGACTCTAGCCCTGAGTAGCATCCTGCCATTGCCGAGAATGATACCACAGTACAAGGACAAAATGATTGACTTCAACAATAGGCTAAGCTTCTGGTATCATTCTAAGGGAATCCAGTATCTGCCTGCCTGGGACGACATGGTTGACAGACCACGGTGCTTTTCCAGAGATGGCCTGCACCTGTCACACCTGGGATTCCGGATACTGGCTAAGGCTCTTGCCGCCCTTATAGTGCCTTTTTTAGGCAAGGTTCAAATGACAAAGTCACCACCATAACAGGAACAGGCAAGCAAAAAGTGAGGGCAATGCTACTCAAGTCTAAATCTCAAAATGCACTCCCTTGAGGTACTCCTTAAAATGGAGAACATCGATATCTGTGCAGTGACTGAGACCTGGTTCAAGGCTTCAGAGAGCACCCCTGCATTACCAGGCTATAACTCACACCACACTTTTCGGTCATCTAACCTGGACCAGAACACCAAAGGCGGAGGTGTGTCCATATTATTTAGGCATGTCCAAGGGTCAGCTCCAGGCTAGTTGCTCAGCATAATTCATCCGACGTTATCCAAGTGCAACTAACTCTGGGCAAAACTACAATGCAAATTTAGCTTGCTACAGATCCCCCACCATGCCCCAGGATTCCCACTCCTCTTTTCTTGATATACTGGAAAATATTAGGGTTCAGCTAAACACCCTAATAATGGGCGATTTCAACTACCCCACCATTAACTGGGAAAACTACTCATGTACCAACTCCTTCACTCAATGCTTTCTGGAATTCATAAATTCTAATGCCCTGGATCAACCTATCCATACAACCAGGGGCAACAATATCCTAGACCTAGTCATTACCAGCACGAGTGACTGGTGTTCCACACCTCAAGTCAACTCCTCATTGGTCAGATCCGACCATAAGCTAATCACCCTAGCTATCCACATCCCACCCCCACCCCCCATTAAGGAAACCATGGTAAAAAATTGCTCCAAAGCCAACTTAATGCTTCTTAAGACAGAAGTGGCAAATTTCATGACACATCTGCAGATGGGCAATACATTTACGACTGCTGAATCTTACACAAATGCACTCTATAAGTACTTACACGAGTGCATGGATTGCGCTATCCCAAACAGAAACAAGAGGCTATCCACCAAAAAGAGGAAGTCAATCTGGTGGAACCCTGCCATAAACAAACTCTACAACAGAAGGAAGAAACTGTTGCAAAAGAGAGTAAAATCCCATGAGTGGAAGAGCTCCCTGGTTAGCCTCAGTAAGAAGCTGAGATCCTTTATAAGATCCTCCAAAGCTAGCTGCAAAAACAAAATTGCCACTGATTCTAGGGACAACAACAAAGTATTCTATAGTTATGTCAAGAATCTCAATGGCAACACCCAGATCTGTTCTGAGTTACAGCACAACGGCATGAAAATTAAAGAACCAACTGATATTGTCAACATCCTGGCAGATAGGTTCAGTGCTAACTTTCCCCCCCTTCTCACCCCCTAAAGGGCCCATATCTATACAGGAAGAATGCAGAGTCCCTGAAATCACAACTACGCAGGTAAAAGCTGCACTCTCTAAAGCCAAAAACACAGCATCCAAGGGACCGGACAACATCCCAGGCTGCGTTTTACATGAACTTCAGAATGAACTGGCTCCCCACCTAAGCACCATGTTCAATCATAGCCTCACATCAGGCTTTGTGCTCACTGAATGGCGCACAGCAACAGTTATCCCTTTCCACAAAGTGGGAGCCACCACTGATCCCGGGAACTATCGTCGTATAAGCCTGATGAGCCTGGTCTGTAAGGCCAAGGAATGTATCATCATGGAACTCATAAACAAAGACATTGGTAACCTCCAAACTCTGGACCCCACCCAGTTTAGGTTTGTGAAAGGTAGATCATGCCTCCTGAATCTGGTCTTCTTTGAGGCAGTCACCAAAGCCATAGATGAGGGTAAGGTGGTTCACACAGCCTATCTTGACCTCGCCAAGGCTTTTGACACCATCCCCCATTCTGGAATTATAGCTAAACTCACTAAACTAGGTATAAATCTCTACATCACAAGATGGGTTGCTCACTGACAGAACCCACACTGTAAAAGTGTAGACTCCAAATCTGACTTCAAACCAGTGACAAGTGGAGTACGACAGGGTTCAGTCCTGGGACCTCTCCTGTTTGGTATCTACTTCTCTGAAGTACAGGTTAACACAGAAGGCCTTTGGTTAATGAAGTTCACAGATGACTGCAAACTAGGAGCCATAGTCGAGTCCTCAAATGATGTGGACATCCTATGGAAGGGCCTCACTGAGACAGATGCCTGGTGTCAGAGCCATGGCCTCAAGCACAATGCCAAAAAATACATTGTCATCCCCTTTGGTAAAAACTGTGTACCCATGAACTACCAGATAGGCATTAGTTTGCTTAATGCCGAATGTGTGATAAGAGACCTTGGGACACAGGTGGACGGTAGTCTCTCCTTTGATAATCACATTGCCACAGTAGTCAGGAAATCCTTCTATGTGGCATATCTCATCACAAAAGGGTTCTCATCCAGGACAAAAGAGGTCATTATTCCCCTCTACTCGACACTCATTAGACCCAGTATAGAGTACAACGTCCCTTTTGGAATGTACCTCACAAGACATCTGCAGCAACTGGAAAGGCTACAGAAGTACCTCACAAAGAGGATTACTTGCCTCAAACAGATGCCCTACACTGACCATCTCAAAAAACTCCAGCTTTACTCCGTAGCATATCGCCTACTCCGAGGAGATCTCTGCCTAACATATAAAGCTATGTTAAAGCCAGAGCTGTTGGACATGTTACACCTAAAGAAATCCCAATCCCTCCGAGCTACATGCTCTAGGGACATAAACCTTGCCACCACAATAAACAGGACATGCTGGAGGAATAGATTCCTGCCCCAGAGTCTTTCGATACTCTGGAACAGGCTATCCATCTATGTCAAGCAAAGTTCCTCGTTTGTACTCTTCAAGAAAAATCTTGATGAGTGGATGGAAAATAGGAAATACACTCTGGGGATCACTTCCATGGCTCTGCTCGACAGGGGCACAGGAAAATAACTTTCTTGGGTGGCGTAAGCCAGGGAACCTTATTGGATAGGCTTACTTAGGCACTTGGGTTGATAGCCTATTACCTACCTATGAACCTACCTATGAACCTATTTGCTCACTCATTATTTTTGACAGAGTATTCTATAGGGAGTTTTTATAATCTGCCATCTCATTGCACTCCCAAACCATATGTTCCAACATTTGCTATCTCTCTGAGGAAAAATTCTTTGAAGTCTGCTTGGGGTATAAAAATACCTATGCAAACACTTCTAAGCAAAAATACCAAACCTTCTGGGCTTAGCTACATATTTGAGAGCCATGCATATATCCTCCCATTGTTCCCTTGTGAATTGCTTTTCATATCACTCTTCCCAATCTTTTCTAGCCCCCTTATTCATTCTTATAGTTATTGTGCCATTGCTTATATGCCCTACTAATTGTCCATTTTTAAACAGCAGTTTTTGGTCTAGATTCATGTAAAAAATCTACCAAAAGAGGTCTTTCACTTATGATTCCTCTATCCTTTTCACTTTGCCTATACTCTCATATCAATCCTAGTTTGGAAAGGTGGTCTCTAGCCTGCAGCCCTAATGTCTTCTTGGCCTTATCCCACTCTATTACCTTTCCCTCTCTAGTTATTTGCTCCCAATACCTTGGTTCCTTTCCCAGTTTCTTCCAGTAAATTCCAGACCCATCTTACTTAGACTCTTAATTTATTAAGCAAAACTGCAAACCTCATCAGATCTGATTTGAAAACAGAAAGTAATATGTCTTATGTTTCCTAAACAAAGAGTGATACATATATTTAATGACAGTGGAAGGCAAGACGGGAAGACAGTATACAAATATGAAAATTCAGCAATATGGTAATACATGGGATGAGAGATATAAAGTGTTTCAGGGGAACAAGAGCGATATTTCTTTTTGGGGTGGGTGCTTTATTCATTTGTTCAGTTATGTCTGTGTGTATATGAAAGTATATATGGGTAGGGTTCTATACACTAGCAAGAGAGGAAAGGAAGGAGATATGTGTATTGTGTGTTGATATGTCACTTGGAAATTGATCTGAAACCTTTCATGAAAGGTATATTTTTTCTTTTCCAACTTTTCTTGCCTCTGTTCCTGGCAACCTGTCACTCAATAAAATTCTGGGTTTCTGGGTTCAGGTCATAGACTCATAGGTACTTACTAGGCTATTGGTCTGTGAGGATCTCAAGAAGCCTAATCATTCATTGCTATTGCAGTTTTTGGCCCTTATATTTTGTGTATAGATAACTCATAGAAGGGCAGAACAAGGATTTGTTGGGGAATTTGCATATTGCCCTTATCTGTAAGCGTGAAGAGTGCTAAACCAAGATGAAGTTATGGTTACCCATCCATCTGTCCAAATTACATTTGAATATGGCAAGAGTACTTTGAAAGATGATTCCAAAGAAGCAGAATTATGTGTGATAATACATATTCAACCAACATGTTCTATTTATGTTTCAGGAGGACTTGAGATCCCTTGAGCTGGTGCTTATGCCACTTTTAGACTTGTGAACGAGTAATAGCTTTGACAGGCTAGGGTCTGTTGAGGCATGACATGTGAGACAGAGGTCACCTCAGGAGCCTGTATGATTCTGTGAAGAATGAAAAGCTTTGAGATGGCCCATGCAGATTTTATGATTTAGGCCCTCAATTATTTTAGTGAGGTAGTGCTGTGGTCATTCTAGTTGTGACAAGTGTTTGGACACGTATGTACCGAAAGTGGCATTATACTCAACGATCAGTGTAATGAGTGCCTAGCACAATGAAATGATACATTCCTGGACCTGGACACCATACCCTTAACCATGCGCAATGAAAAAGGGCTTCCTTACAATATTGGATATGTAATGTTTAAAGGACAGTTTGTTGTTGACAGAAATTCACAGACTATAGGATCAATTTTCAGGGGTGTGCTGTTGTCAATGTGACATTTACCAGGGGAGTTGTGCTATGGCATTTACTTTTAGTCCATGGTTTTGACATCAGCTATTTGTTTGGGGCAGGCCCTCCTGATGCAACAATTTTTGTTAGTTCTGTCATAAGTATACTGATAAAATTGCGCAATTTGTACTAATTCCAACACATCTACTTCTGAGTCCATGCTATCCCTGTTGCAATTTACCTTTTGGTGTGGAGCTGTGCATTATTAGATTATTATAATTTTTAAATCAGCATTTAATGCAAGTAATCACACTTTTCTGTTATGGGGGAATGCAGGGCACAAAGGTACTCCTTGATAGAGCATTGTGGTATCCTCTCTGCACCTAGCATTTATCTCATCCCAGGATGAGTTCAGAGCACAGCTATGGTGACTTTAAGTGCAGTACAGCAAATACTAGTTACATGATAACCTAGTATAGAGCACATGATCTATGTAACATAGTAATGAAAAAATCTGGCTTCATGGCATAGAGCAGCATATTCTAGAGAGTAGGGAAGAAGCCCTGACTGTGACTCAGCCAACCCACATTCAGCTAGGCAGCAAAGGAGCTCATAGCTCTCAACCTCTTACAGTCAAAGTCAGGGACCAACAATAATGGACACTTTTTTTTTTAATTATTAGTACTATTAATTTGAGAAGTTGACAGAATAAGAGAACATGTATCAGCATGCATTTTCTGAAGAAAAAGAAGCAAATAACTTTAATTATTGCCATTATTTATTAAGTGTACTCTACCATCCTTTCTCCAAAAATCACCACTTTCAGGAGGGATTAGGTGATAGAGGGCAATATTTAGAGCCAAAATCAGGGATGCTTCTGAAAATCATGGACAGCTGAGAGATATGCTGGAGCTGGAGCAGCTGATCAGGAGAGGATAGACATGAGTAGCCAATGCAGGCTCTCAAAACCTAGGAGAAGAGAGGCAGTCTTGGTCTACTGCAGTGGTGACACTTGCAGGAGTGTAGGTGTATCACATGCAGTAAGAGCCTAGTGATGTCTGTGCTGTTGCAGGATGCTGCAGTTGTAGGGCCTAGCTTGCATGATGGCCTGCATATGTCCTTATTGGATAGCAACTGTGGTGTCCCAAAGTCACCAAGGAGGGAGTTTATAATGGGGGAATTCACTCAAACAACAAAGCTGACCTGCTCCCTACCTCCCAGATGTCATTTCATAGTGGGGGGGGGGGTGCTGACAAGCTCACTCTGATCAGGGAACAACTAGATGGCATGTCTGTTTCCATACAAAGAGATGGGTTCAGCTTTTGCCTCCAGGTCAATATGCCTACTAGGCTTGGGTGAGTGATGGGCTGTGATACTCATTTCTTCCAAGAAACAGTAACAAATGGGTCAAATAAGAGAAGGTAGAGAAGCATTAGCGTGCTTCAGTGGTCAAAAGGGAGTGGGAAATAAAAAAGAAGAAAATGATCTGCTGCTCAGATAAAAAGTTGTAGGACAATTAAAAGTTATCACATCAGTTACTGTCACATCAACCATCACAGCATGTTTATTTCTTTCATCAAAACAGTCACTGAAGCCATCAATGACAAATACCAGACAACAGTACTCAAACATTTTATATTCTGCCCATTTTTATAAAGATAATCTCTAGCTTTCATTAATGCTGTGACATCCCAGCACTGGCCCAGTAATCAAGAAGCCTCAATCGTCATCACTGGCAACAGTGGGGGATGTACACACTGGGAGGATACCAAGTACACACACAGTAACGTGCAATTTTCCTTAAGAGCACACAGAGACCACAGTCAGTCTGGGCTGTTTTTTCCCTCTTTCTCCAGCTCCCCAGTAAGACTCCCCACTGGCACAGCTATAGAGTTGAAATTCCAGCTGAGTGGCCAAGCCAAGACCTCCAGCACCCCCTCTGTCCAACCAGTGCTTCGTGTCCCTGCCCAAGTAGCTGACACACACACACACACTTCAAGGTTTGATTCATACACACACACACACACACACACACACACACACACACACACACACACACACACACACCTGGTAAAGGCTGGCACAGGTTTACTAGTTATGCCCCCTTCTGCTGAGACTATAAGGTAGTTTCCACTGCCACCAGCAACTATTTATCAGCTATTTTAATGCCCTTAGCAAAGGGTGTCCAGTCTTACTGTGTAATGTTACTATAAATCCAAATGGTAGTTTAACCACGAGCAAGGCTATTAGGAGTGGCCTGCACAGTGTCACCAAATAGATATATCCAAGTACTCTAACAGCTTAAATATCTCTATACAGACCGGCTACAATTGAAAGATTTAAATATATTTAATAAATAACAAAAGAATAAGACAATGCTAAATATGTATTCACAGTAACTTCACAGTTCAAAATAACAGGAAATATTTAAAACAGCATTTCAGGACAGTTTCAAATAAATACAGACAACATCTAAACTATACTTCACTATATTCCTTACTGAATCTAAGAGAAATTACTGTACCCGAGTTAACTTACTTATAGAGCTAGCCAAGACAGATGTGGTGAGTGGGTTTTCCCAGCTGATGCTGCTAGTTAAAAGACAAAATACAAAATGCACAGCCTCTCTCTTAGAGACTTCTTAAATTAATATCAGATATTACTGCTGGGTTAGCTTGTAGGATGACATCACTTTTTTCACCTGAGTTTAGTTCCCAAGCTAAACCCATATGACTAGAAACTGCCAGCATTTTGCATCTCCTTGTGAAAAATACATAGCATTCAGATCTTTGCAGCTGCTGGAAGACATAAAACAGTAAAACACTTATGTGACAAGGCAGAAAGCTCCCTAGTTTTAGACATCTTGTCTCCTTGCTGCATTTGAAACTGAGAGATAACATCTTTTATTTATGACCTAGCTGTAAAGTAACTTAACCTCAACCATTCTTCTAAAGTTTTGCAAGTTAATCTCCTGCGTTTCAGTCTCCCCTGTTAAACAGTTACAATAGTGCATAAAAATATCTTTTCAGCACACATCTATACAATATGATATACAGATACAGTTCTAATACATTTGTAACACAGGTATATAAATCATGTTGATATTCACAAGTGACACACAACCACGTACAAAATTCCAGATTGCTGGGCTGGCAGCATCTCCTTTTGTTACAAATGCCTACACTATGTACACTGTTCTGAGTGAAAGACAACACAAGCATTACACACACCTTCCTTCTAATTTTAGTTTTCCTACTGATTGTCTTGCAACCTTAAATATCAAGGAGGGTTAATAAAGGGTACCACATAGTGTAGGTACACTTATTGTAATCTTTTTGAGTGACTAGAAAGCACAAAATACATGGTAGGGATGTTCCTGAATACAGATCTTGCACACTTAGTGTACACTTAATGCAGGTATTAATGAATTTGGTCTAATCTGTATTTCTACAACATATCCTCATCTTAATGTACATTATCTTGTCTTCATTTTATACCTCAAATTATTAAGTCCTTCAGAAGGTTAACTGTTAAAAAATATATATTTTCATCTCTATTTTGTCATCCATCTTTGCAGCTGAACTTCATCCTCAGGGTTAGAATACTTAAGTACAAAATATACTTAAGTACAAAATGATCTTTATGATACAAGGAACAGCTGATTGAAAAGAATGCCATGTCTGAAAATAAGGATGTTGTAGAACAAATGATATCCAGCTTGTATGTATCTCACCTGAAATGAAACTTGCCACAAAATAAAGACGTTAGGGGATGCACACTAAGACTGACAAATATAAATAATCAATAATAAATAGTTCATTTTCAAATGTTGAGCATTTTATCAATTTACATAGCATACAAATTAATATTTTAGACTTCAAATTGTTATGTTAAATACAAGACAAAAATAATGGGAGACAGAGCTTTACACAGGATACATCTGTAGAAGAAAGAAGCATACATTTACCTTATTCATCTCTTGAGCTGGACAAACTATTAACCCATAGAGTACCTTTTCTTAAAGCTTGGCTTGTGTGCTCTACATTACCTTATAACTGTATTTCTCTTTCTTACTACACTGCTGCAGTCAATTGTAAGTACAGTTTAACATCCGGTACTAACAAATATTTGTTCACTGCTGACCGGTATTATAGTATACAGTGCAGTGTGTCTTTAAGAATCCCATGAGGCTATGGAGCATATGAGATGTCTCCTGATGATGCCATGTCAGTTCTGTTATCCACTGAATATGTATATTTTACCATCAAGCTGAAAGGGTCTATAAAATACAATTGAACCCATTCAAGAATAAAAACTATAGGTTTAACCCATGTGCAGGATTATACCGTCAAGAAAATTCCCCGTTTGCCCCCTCCCCAAATTTTCTAATGGGATTTTTCCTTTTGGAGAATTTTGGATTACTACATGTTGTATTTATTAATAAAATGTAAATTCAGAACATTGTGTTAGGATAGAGTTTCTAGAAATAGCTATTTTTTGGGGGGTTAGTGGTTTTCTGTCCTGCAATGTGTGCTGTTTAATTTTAAGATGATGAAATACAGCTGATTTATTTCTATTTCCCTCTGTCAAAAAGCGAAAGTGATGCTTCAGATTTCCAGTTATAGGAAAGTACGTTTAATGGTTTGTTCTGCCTGTTCCTTGAAAATATAAAATTAACATAGATCTTGACGTTTCAGAAAGTTTAAGTTTCTAATTAATTTCTGTAGAACTACACCTTTGAAGACCTTTATGAATTTCTTAGTTTTCACCAATGCTTTTTCTGTTTAACATTGTTTTCTGGATTTGGCACAGCATGATGTTCTGTCTCCAGAGCATATCACAGTGTGTCAGGAGGATGGCCCACACTGTTGCTGCCAAGCTGGCAATATATAGTGTTATTATTTATTAACTGTATTAAACTTTCTGAATTGCCATTAATGCAATATCTGGTTACACTGAAGTGCTGCTTACTTATCAGGTTATTCCTGATCGCTGTGAGTAACCAATGTCATTTAAATATAGTAACCTTGACCCTAACCATGAAACCCTAGCTCTAAAACTCTAACCTTAACCTAAACTTTAACAAATCCTAACCCTTAAATTCTATCTCTAACCCTTACCTTAAATCTTTACTCCAAAATGGTAATGATCTGTGTTAAAAGCCTGAAATGCAGCAATATCTTCACTCTGTTTTAAAATGCACCTTACATTTTGCTCCAAAAGTGGCACACTGTTCACATTTTTTAAATATTGCAGAGTTATGCTACTTTCATATTGCTATTAATTGATCTCTGTAATTAACTGTAACTCCCAAACCATATTGTTTGTTAGTGTAATTATTCTGTGGGTCTGTTGTACTGCTCATGTAGACAGAAAGAATGATACTCTGCTTTGAAATATGAATGCTGTTCAATTAATAGAGTTATATATTAATATATAATTAGACTATTGAAAAAGTGTCTAATGGAGTATTCAGTACAAGATTTAATCTTCATTATTTGTTTTCCTGTTCATATTAGCTATTCTTTTTTGTACTTGTAAGTGCTATTTATGAATCAGTACCTGATGTTTCCTTGTAGGTAATGTCATGTTATTAAACTATATTTTGTCACTTGCTTTGTTCTTACTTTACGTTAATGTACTGTGTGCTCAATGCAAAGTCAGAATACAGCATGCTGCACTGAGGTCTTGCTGATAGCTGCATTGCTTATGAGTCATTTGCATGTTATAACAGCAGCAGGGTATTTTAGCTTCATCTGTCCAAATTCTGCCCATTTTGAGGATGACATCCAAGGCTGTTATAGGTACCTGTCTGACTCTGCACTAAAGAATAATCTGAGACTGAGTAGTTCAGATGGCGGGAGCAGTTACGGTGATTGTTATTTGTGCTAGACTCTGTATGAGAACTATGATTCTGGTAAATATGTCCTTAATAGTTGCATGGTCCATGATCACTTGTGACTGAATGAATGCATTGACCATACTTCTAAACAAGTAAATAAAGTATTAAAGTAAGTGCTTTTAAACAAGTAAATATGTGCATTTGCCTTACATAATAGAACTGGGCCCCCCTAACATAAAATCACTATAATGTTAGTAAAGCATTTTTGCTTGGGGGGGCTGCACCCTCTCACATCACTACTAATTATATAAACTATCTCTTATAATGCTGTAAATCAGAGTAGGGGGAATATGATTTGATACAACACTGTTAAGTTACTGTTGTTGTTGTGTCTTTCGGCTTTTCCCGGTTAGGGGTCGCCACAGTGCAACTCCGGTCCGCTAATGATTGGTAGTTGATTTTTACCTGCTGAGTTACCAGCCCTGATGCACAACGATGCTAATTTGCACATAGCCACATTTTGGGTCTATTAAAAGTAACAACCACCCTATTTTTGTTGCTATTGAACTGTTGCTATATGTTATCTAAAATAGACTATTTGTCCCTTAAGCTTAGTTCTGCCTCCTGTCAAACCATGCTGCATATCTCAAAATGTGTTGAAAGTATTTTGACTATCAAGTATTGATTTTTGAAACTTCATGACATTTGTGATATCAGACAAAGTGGATTGACTCCAGCCACTGCCCAGATTCAGGAAATAAATGTATAACATTTTGGGATAGATTAACATTTTTAGTATTTGAAATATATAAAAATGGTAATTTAATATCTATCACATAAGAATGCATATCGATCATTAAAACATAACAGTTCCATAAAGTGAGTTTGAAACTTCATGCTTTAGATTCTACATCTTTTGGTCATCAGCCAGTAGCAGTCATTATAAAATGTTGGCCTGGTTTATAGGGCCATAGATAAGCACTATGGTAGCTGCCCTTGTGGGCCATTTTAAGCCTAGCCAATTTCCCTTTTTTGTGCTAAAACTTACCTATCCCATTTGGTTATAGATTTGGCCAGACCATGATTTTGACACCAGTTATTTATTTGAAGCAAACCTTTCTGCAGGATAACTATGTCATTTGGGGATTCAGTGACTGCTCCCAGCTTGCAGTCATCTGCAGACTAAGTCAGCCAGATCCCTTTTCAATATGTATCTGACAGTTATGAGATTTATCCAGCCAGATCCTAAGGTATCTGAAGACAGATGAGATCTCTGTGCTGGGATTGTCTTGGTCTTTCATCTGTAGAATGGAGGTGCATTTTGATAATGTTTTGTTCATTCCAAAAACCCTGGTTTTAGTTTTTTCAGGGTTAAGTAGGAGTTTTTTTAGAGGAGAGACATTTGTTCAGAACTAAGGTGAAGTTGAAGTTGTTTCTGGATGTCTTGTCATCTAGGGCTAGATCTATAGAGGACCATATCATCTGCCTAAAGTAATAGTTATTGATGGGGTAAGTCAATTGGAGGCTTGATTTTAAGAATTAAAAAAGGAAAGGGGCAATAATTCATCCTTGTGGGATACCTGGTTGTATTGTGGTTTCAGTAAAGAGGGAAAAGTGATTTTTACTTTGAAAAATCAGTTTGTGAGACAGTCTTTGAACCATTATGTGGTCTGTTGACTAACACCAATATCACATAGGTAGGATACTGTAGTGGGTGTTATCTACCATGTCAAAAGCCAAGGTGAAGTCAATGTAAAGGGAACCTGTTAGGTTGTCTCTATCCATGATGATTACAATGTCATCAGTCAGGGTCCATAGTGCTGTCATGGTACTCCTTCCTGACCCGAATCCATGTTTTTATGGGAGTAGGTAGTATTGTTGTAGATTAGCCCACACTGCACTGCTCTGTGTCCTAAAAATATCACAAGGAAACTCTGCATAGTTTTAGAAAGGTGTATTTTATGAATGGGGTCTTTTGCATGAGTTGCAAATAAAGTGCATCAGAGGTGGCAACTTGTTAGACCCAAATAATGTACAATGTAAAGGGTGGAAGCTCATCAGTGAACAGATGTCTGGACTAAAGGTAAACAGGCACTTTATGGCAGACAAAACTGTTCTCAAACTGCACATGCATCTGTTTCTCTGAATTTAATGCAACTAGTGACGAAAACATTGATATTTCACAAAAATCACAGCAATTAAAGCAAACCAGTAGAAAGCTGTGTGTTGCTGTCTTCCTGACATAGCACATTGTTCTTCCAAAGTAAGTACTGGGAACCCTACTTGTATAAGGATTAATCCTGCGTGTGATTAGAGGTATTCCTTCTCTGTGCTAGAAAAATCGCAAGTCACCATCTAATTACAAATATTGTCAGAGCTGTTCTCTAAACCAAATTCAAACTATCTGACTTTGTTATTCATAATAATTCTTTGCTGTTTGCATAATCTGAGCTCATATTTGAACCACTATCGTTTGTCTTGTGCAATCTTTCACAAAATGGCCTCTCATTTACTACCAAGGCTTACAGCTAGTTCTAGTCATGTGTGACATCATTACCTCCAGGTCCTAACCAGCTACAATAGTGGCAAATTTATTTAAATAATAGTTGGCAGTCATTTCAGCTTGACTTTTGTTTACTAACAAAATAACAAATTGCAAAATTCAATCTTGTTATTTTTAATAATTGTTACATTAACAAAATTTGCTTTTGCAATGAATCTGAATTTTTTTCTGTGGCTGATCATGCACAAAGGTGCAAGGAAACTGTCTAAAGAAGTAAAATGTCCTTGCATTCCCTTCATTTTTCTCTAGAGATAGATGTGGTGAATTTATAGGCTGTTTGGTATTAAAGCATGGAACTGTTGCTTATATTTAGCTGTGGCCACAACAAAAAAGTATTTTTTTACAGATGTACTGAACCTACCATGACTCAAAATGTAGAGGTGTATTTGCAGGTCAAGTAGGGATTTGTCTGTACTGTACATTACCTGAGACCAAGTAAATGATTCTGCCATTTTTAACTCCTGCTTACCGTTTACCATTTCTGTACATCTTAGGCTACTGAAAAGTAGTACAAGAGGATGGCAGTCTGTCCCCAAGCTTTGACACGGTCATTACTTTATGCAGTTTTATCAAATGATACAGACCAATACTGAATTGTGGATCACCTACATTATGAGATGTACATCTGTGTCTACTATACATCTTATTCTATTTGCACCGGGTGACAAAAGTCTATATTATGCTTTAAGGCAGATTAGACTTTGTTTATTGTCAGTGAACTCAAACATGGACAAAACTTTCAAATTAGAATGGCTGTTCATTTTGTCTGGAGGGTGAAGTACATGCAGATTTCCTATACATCTGTGTGATGCAGGAAGCCTTGACATTACATGACGAAGTTTGTACAAGTGTATATTCACTGTGAGAGGCTCACAAAAATTAACAAGAAGGAGAAGGAGATGAATTGTTTACCATGATAACACTCTACCAGACCAGCATAAGTATTCCTGAAAATGAATTGCTACAGAATGAGGGTGCATTAAGTTCATACCTTGTGTTCTCTTCTTTGGGGATGTGCAATCCAAAGATGATTACTCGTGCTGAGTAGGAAACTGTCTGTAACTTCTGTTTAGATGTTAAACCTAACTTTTCTTTTGTTATTACACTTCCAGAGTTTCCCTGAGAATAATCAAAGTGGTATGAACAACTAATTTTATTTCATTTTTCAGTGAAAAGAAAGGGATCTCGTACCTTCACTATATCTGCAGAAAATGTATCTACACAGTACAAGGAGAAGGGATATACCAAAACTACATAAACGTTTCAGTAAAGTTAATTTCTTTCTGTCTTTCATGAAAGTTTGCATTTGTTTATTTCACATTTATAATAGATGAATTCATAATTCTGAACATTCGAGAACAATTGATAATCTATTCCATGTTTCCCAAGCTATATCAGAACATTCATGAAATTCCTTTCCTTCTTTTATTTTTCCTGTAATGTTTTGGCTTCTTCTGGTAATCATAATATACAGCCTTAAAAATATTTTATTTTTATACCTTTCATCATGAACAGCAGATGTTTTTTTCATATACTGCTATACTCAATAATGTCACCTGACCATTTGTGGTAAGTCTGAGTAACTTTTAGTGAGTATCTTGCAATTGCATTGATGTTGTACTGACCAATAGTGAGTATGTAAACACTTCAAAACATGTAGCCTGCTTCACACTTGTGTCTTCTCTGCAGAATGTGGGTTGGTTATGCAGTTCCCCAGTTTATAATTAGATGATATTACATCCCTTTTTTCCTGAACAACTATACTAGCTAGCATTGCATTATTACATGAACATATAATATATTGTACACATATCACAAGTGTAGTATACATTTAGGTTTTCCCAGAAAACTGTATCTTGTAAACTATTAGAGAATCTTTGTTCGTTAGGCTCTTTGGTGAATCTTCAATAGCAACCATGGAACCTTCTTTAAGAGACATCTAACCTTCTGGCTATGCAGTTGGAGTATCTTGAGTCTTTTTCATAGGATGATCGTCAGGGGTCTGGCTCAGATGTTTATAGTTTCTACAGTATGCATACTCACCTGAAGTACAGCTCCATTATGTTCTTCCTGTTTCTATTCTTCAGACTGCAGCTGCTGACTTTCTTTGCCTAATTGGATCAGTCTCTTCATGATGGAATAGGGAATTTTCTAGACTGCAAGGAAATTGATCTGTGCTTGGCTTTTTCCTGCTTTCATTTTCCCTCATGCATTCTGGACTTACAACTACTGTATTAGCTGCTGGCTTGTACTCAGTTAAATGAAATTTAATCTACTTAATAGGAATTATACTTGTGATATGAATTCCCAGTTGGACCATTCAAGCATTTCAACACACACAGATATGAATGTTTTCCCTTTGTTTTTGCCTTGTTGAACATCAGCTCAGCAAAATTAGCTATATTTTGGCTAAGTCCCTGCTCTGTAGACATGCTGGACTTGAAACACATGTAAATTTCAACATTTCTGGCTGTGTACTTTTTTCCATAACTACATAGCAAACATAGCTTTCATCTTTAAAATGTTTGCAGAAGAAATAAAGTTCCTCGGCCTCACAAGCTTTAAACATCTACTGAAGTAATAAACAGTGAAAACATGTTCTTCATTATTTCTTGTAAATAAATCTGTAACAAGAACATGGCATGGCCTCTCTAGAATAGCATTTGAATGTTTTGGCTCTTGTGGATTTTACTTTGTTTTCCCGGTACATGAAAACATCTGAATTTTCAATATGCTTACTTGTACTGACCAATACAAAGCATCTATTAATCTTTATTCGCAATGTTCCATGCCCGGCTGGCAATTATGAGCACACAAAAGCATTTTTTCATGGGAAGGGTGTGAAATGATATATTTCCTTTGGCTAAATGGCATCGGACTGCATAGTTTTATCTATATGTTTCTAGTATTCAGCATTTAACTGTGGTCATTGATCTGAGCTGGTAGCTAATCTGACTTCAAGCAATAGATGTTTTACCTTCTGAAGTGAAACTTTGACCTTTAACTGGCTTTTGTCACTAAAGGGCATGTTGTCCGTTATTTAATTCATTTGTGCATCCTTCTTTCACTCAAGAAATCTTTCTGACCCATTAAATATTTTCTCAAAGAAGTATCTGCTGCAGGAATGTCTTGCTTACCATGGCTTATAACTTCACTGATATAGCTTTGGAACAACAAAATCATTCTCTGAAAATTAGGTAGTGCAGTGTCTGTTTTCATAAGACATCTTTTAGTGCCTTGTAACTAGATTCCCAAATAACATTTCATTTATAGACATATTAGTAAAAATGTCTACAACCATAAAGACATACAAAAAGGGTGGCTAGTGACTTACAAGCATAAGCTACTGCTTCTCTGTCTTGTAAGCAAACTGTACCTAAACCATTTTGTAAAACATCTGCTTGTAAATGCAACTCTTTATTAGAGATTGGCATGCAAAGTCTGGACCTGATGTTCTAGTAATGTTTTCTTTGATTTGTTGGAACGTAGTGCCAATGAAACTATTTCACACAAACTCATTTATTAGCCTTAACATGCATTCAGAGAATGATTTTGCTGTCCCATGACAGTGGTACATTAACTTATGATAGCCCTGATATCAATCTGAATAAATAATAGATCATATCAAGAACAGTTTCTTCTTCAATTTTCTTTTGGGTGCTGGTTTTTAATGGCTTTAACTTTCTTAGCATTTTGTTTTATTATCTCAGCTGTGAACAAAATAGCTGGCTTATGTATTCAATTAAACTTTTCTCATAACGCTTTCTGTAATTCATAAATTCCAAAACCCTAGATCAGCTTATCCACACCCCCACCAGGGGCAAAAATATCCTAGACCTAGTCATTACCAACATGAGTGACTGGTGTTCCACACCTGAAGTCAACTCCTCGTTGGTCAGATCCGACCATAAGCTAATTACCCTAAATATCTGCATCCTGCCCCCACCCACCATTAAGGAAACCATGGTAAAAAATTTCTCCAAAGCCAACTTCATGACACCCATGCAGATGGACAATGCAGTTAAGACTGCTGAATCCTACACAAATGCACTCTATAAGGACTTACACGAGTGCATGGATCATGCTATCCCAAACAGAACCAAGACACTATCCTCCAAAAAAAGGAAGCCAATCTGGTGGTCCCCTGCCATAAACAAACTCTACAACAGAAGGAAGAAACTGTTGCAAAAGAGAGTAAAATCCCATGAGTGGAGGAGCTCCCTGGTCAGCCTCAGTAAGAAGCTGAGATCCCTTATAAGATCCTCCAAAGCTAGCTATGAAAACAAAATTGCCACTGATTCTAAGGGCAGCCACAAAGCATTCTATAGCTATGTCAAGAATCTCAATGGCAACACCCATATCTGCTCTGAGTTACAGCACAACAGCATTAAAATTACAGAACCAACTGATATTGCCAACATCCTGGCAGATAGGTTCAGTGCTAACTTTACCCACTCTCACCCCCCTAAAGGGCCCATATCTATACAGGAAGAATGCAGAGTTCCTGTAATCACATCTATGCAGGTAAAAGCTGCACTCTCTAAAACCAAAAACACAGCATCCATGGGACCGGACAACATCCCAGGCTGCATTTTACATGACCTTCAGAACGAACTGGCTCCCCACCTAAGCACCATGTTCAATCATAGTCTCACGTCAGCCTTTGTGCCCACTGAATGGTGCACAGCAACAGTTATCCCACTCCACAAAGAGGGAGCCACCACTGATCCTGGGAACTATTGCCCTGATGAGCCTGGTCTGCAAGGCCATGGAACGTATCATCATGGAACTCATAAACAAAGACATTGGTAACCTCCAAATTCTGGACCCCACCCAGTTCGGGTTTGTGAAAGGCAGATTATGCCTTCTGAATGTATTTGACTTCTTTGAGGGAATCACCAAAGCTGTAGATGAGGGTAAGGTGGGTCACACAGCCTATCTTGACCTCAACAAGGCTTTCGACACCATCCCCCATTCTGGAATTATAGCTAAACTCACTAAACTAGGTATAAATCCCTAAGTCACAAGATGGGTTGACAACTGTCTCATTGACAGAACCCATACTGTAAAAGTTGCAGACTCCAAATCTGACTTCAAACCAGTGACAAGTGGAGTACCACAGGGTTCAGTCCTGGGACCTCTCCTGTTTGGTATATACTTCTCTGAAGTACAGGCTAACACAGAAGGCCTCTGGCTAACGAAGTTCACAGATGACTGCAAACTAGGAGCCATAGTCGAGTCCGCAAATGATATGGACATCCTACAGAAGGGCCTCACTGAGACAGATGCCTGGTGTCAGAGGCATGGCCTCAAGCTCAATGCCAAAAAGTGCACTGTCATCCCCTTTGGTAAAAACTCTGTACCCATGAACTACCACATAAACGGCAGTCTATTTAATGCCAAATGTGTGATAAGAGACCTTGGGACCCAGGTGGACAGTAGTCTGTCGTTTGATAATCACATCGCCACAGTAGTCAGGAAATCCTTCTATGTGACAAACCTCATCACAAAAGGGTTCTCATCCAGGAAAAAAGAGGTCATTGTTCCCCTCTACTCAGCACTCATTAGACCCATTATAGAGTACAATGCCCCTTTTGTAATGTACCTCACAAGACATCTGCAGCAGCTGGAAAGGCCACAGACGTACCTCACAAAGAGGATTACTAGCCTCAAACTGATGCCCTACACTGACAGTCTCAAAAAACTCCAGCTTTACTCTGTAGCATATCGCCTACTCCGAGGAGATCTCTGCCTAGCATATAAAGCTATGTTAAACCCAGAGCTGTTGGACATGCTACACCTAAAGAAATCCCAATTCCTCTGAGCTACATGCTCTAGGGATCTAAGCCTTGTCACCACAATAAACAGGACATGCTGGAGGGATAGATTCCTGTCCCAGAGACTTCCTATACTCTGAAACAAGCTACCCATCTATGTCAAGCAAAGTTCTTCATTAGCACTCTTCAAGAAAAAAACTTGATGAGTGGATGGGAAATAGGAAATACACCCAAGGGATCACTTCTGTGGCTCTACTCGACAGGGCACAGGAAATTAATTTTCTTGGGTGGCGTAAGCCAGGGAACCTTGTTGGCTAGGCTTACTTAGGCCCTTGGGCCAATAGCCTAGTACCTACCTATGAACCTATGAACAATTCATACAGTTGCCTAGGTCTTGGGTTTTGCTTAACGCTGCATGAAAATGTACTTCATGCCCTGTTACTTTGCAGTCAAACATTAACACGTAACCTACACCAATTATAGCACCTTCAGGATCTTTGTAAGCTTTGTCTATTTTTTGTACATTGTGCTGAAATCAAACCACATAACAAATGTTAACAATGATATCTCCCTAATGTGCCACAGAATGTAGTGAGTGTGCTTGAATGGACTTTATAGCTCAGTAGCCTGAACAAGCACCAGGTAAACAGGAGAACTCTGTATCTGCAAACGTAAGTATAATACCATCAAACAAAGCTAAATTCAATAACTAAGCATATCCTGAACATGCATGTTTTGGGGTCTTTCCACAGTCACCGGAACATTGACACAGCTTGTTGTTTCTTTTACCTTTGCAATTATATCTGCATGTTCTATGTAGACTAACAACGAGAACATAAAACTAATGAAGTTCTGTTAGCTGAATAGACAAAACTATGGCTTTTGGACCAGCCTGAATGGTGCAATCATTTGGATGCTATCCAGTGTCTTGATTGTGAACAAGACGATTCGAGCCTTTGGTGCAATGCTGGTGGTATATTTGTGTCACAATGTAAAGTTCATGGTTATAATTTTTCTATCTTTGTACTTTAAATACATGTTCCAGTAACTACTGGCATCCAGTATTTACATCCATAACCCACTTTAACATTCAGTACTGTCTCCACAACATATATACAAAAGTTACTGTCAAAACTCAAACCTTGTACTCCTTCAGCTGACCAACTACCAGCTGAATATCTGCAGCTAGCATCAGCAGAACTAGCATACCCAGTCTCTATTTTAATTAACAGAACAATAACCGAATCTACTATCCCTTCCCTCTGGAAAGTCTCCCATATCGTTCCTTTGCATAAAGGAGGAAACTCTAATGAACTTTCTAATTTCCGTCCTATAGCCTTACTATCACCACTATCTAAAATCATGGAGCGTTGTATACACCAGCAACTTTTACATCATCTTTTACATAATAACCTACTTTCAGACACTCAACATGGCTTTAGACCTTTCCATAGTACTTCCACTGCTCTTCTCTCCTTTACAGATACTATCAACAAAAATCGCAATAACAAACTATACTCTTCTGCTTTGTTTCTTGACCTCTCTAAAGCCTTTGATATGGTCAACCATCAACTTTTACTAGACACTTTGAAATCTCTCGCTTGAACCTTCAGCATTGCACTGGTTTGACTCTTATCTGAAAAATAGACAACAAGCAGTCCTTTGGGACAGCCATCTCTCATCTCAGCTCCCAGTCACTATTGGTGTCCCACAAGGATCCATATTAGGACCCCTTCTCTTCTCCATATTTATAAACAACCTGTCTATCTCACTCCCAACACCCTCATGTATTCAATATGCTGACGATTCAACTCTCATCTGTTCTGCTGTATCTCCAGCTGAACTTCATTCTTCCACCCAAAAAGTCTTTACAACAGCAGAAAGATGGTTCCAAGATATATGTCTCCTCCTTAATCCCAAAAAAACTAAATTATTACTATTTTCTCCAACCCTGAAATCTACCCCTCTTTCCTTTTCTATTGTGTCTGACAATGGCACTATCATTACACCTGATAGTTCCGCTAAACTACTAGGTGTTACAATAGATAATCAACTAAACTTTGATTACCACATTGACCTAACTATCAAAACTGTTAATAAAAAAATAGGTGCCCTCTATAGACTTAAGCCCTTTCTAACAGCAACCACCAGGGTGTCTTTAGCCCAAACTCATCTTATCTCTACATTATTATATGCCTCCCCATCTTTTATAAACCTTTCAAAATCTAACCTTCAGAAACTTGCCACAGCCTACCACAGCATTGCCAGGTTTGCCACAGGTGCCCCATTTCTCACACATCATTGTGTTAATCTCAAAAACTTGACTGGCTTGAACTTCAAAATCTCATTCTCCTTCAGCAATTAGTTATTACCTATAAAATTCTCCATTACCCTTCTAATACACCTATACTAAATAACCTTGTTGTCCCTTACAGGAATCTTACTTCCCTTCGCTCAGCTAACAAATTACTAGTGGCCACCCTCAAAACACACAATAAAGCTGGGGTCTCCTTGTTTACAAATACCATTGGCTCACACTGGAATAAACTCCCCATAGAACTGACCACTCTAGGCTCATCACAACTGTTCATAAAACAACTAAGAAACTATCTTATAACTCACTGGCTATGCCCTTGCTCAAATCCTGACTGATCTCAGCTTCCATCTCTCTTTTCAACTCTTTCCACTACTCTTCCTCATGTCCCTATCACTACGTTTACCCCCCCCCTCTATACTTCACCTACCATCCACTTGGATATTACTTCTCCCATATATTTTCTTCTCTTTATATTACTGCAACCTATTATCTCACCTTGTATCTAAATCTCCCAGCTGTTGTAAGCTGTTTCTTTAAACTCGTGCCCCGACACAAATGTCTAACAAATTTGTTAATACTGTAAATAGTTGAATAGAGTCTTTGTGAGTTACTTGCTTTATTTCTTCATTAATTACTCTTCCAAGGATTTTGTAATGGAATTTCTATCGTATTGTGCTTTTTTTTTTTTGCTTATTTTTGTCATTATTATTTACTAGTATATAGTGGAGCTTTTCTCCTCGGGCCTCTGCTGAAAATGGACATGTATCCAGCCAGACTAGCCCGGTCAACAAATGTAAAATAAAAATAAATAATAAATAAAATAAAATAAAATTAATTGTCATTTACTTTTCTTAACTGGACCCTTTGAAATGAAAGCTTGCTAAAACATCACAAGGAGACTACTTTATACCATATGTGACATTTCTTTATGCCAACATTGAATGCTACAAAACCTGAAGTGGGCTCTGGTGCTTTTAGCTACTGAATTAACATGCAGCCTTTTTTCCAGTCTCATATCAATGTGTTACACAACATGTCTACCTTTCTTCTGCATAGTTTCACAAAATGGTTAACTTGTGAAACCTTTTACAACTGCCGCTTCACAACATTTATCAATGGCTTTGGTTTGCCAGGCACATAGGTTCATAGGTGTGTACTAGGCTAATAGACCTGGAGCCTTTACAAGCCTAGCTCATAGAAGTGCCCTGGCATCGTCCCGCCCAATGTTAGTTCCCAGTGTCTCTATCAAGTAGAGCCACTGGAGTGAACCCCAGGGTGAATTTTCTATTTCCCATCAACTCCATGTGACACATCTGTCACATAGTTTAGTTTGTATATTAGACTTTCATCTCTTATGTATTTGGAAGGCTTTACCTTACCTGTCCTGTAAGTTACTGTTTGAGTCAAGTTTCCTTCTTGCTTAACACTTCAAAAGACAGAATATATTGCATGATCAGATGTTAAGTGCTAATTGCAAGCCAGTATTAAATGCTGTGTCACATACCTCAAGGTATTTTGTTGCAAATGCAATGCACTCTTTCAACATCTTATGAACAGTCATTTTAACTAGCAGTTTTAGCTCATTTACAAACTATTTAAATGGCATTTTTGCTTTGTATTTTTTTATAAAACATGTACCTGAAACATATGCTGTTCAGTTCTGGAATAACACATTTCCCAGAATTTCTAAAATAAGAAAACAGTACGATTTCATTTTCATAGTATAGTGACTATATATTGAAAATATCCTGCTGTCATGGACAAGACCAACTTATTAAAATGTATATTCATTTTAGTTTATTAATGATGCTATAATATGATTGTTAAAAAGCAAATATAATTTGTATGCAGGGCTGGGAAAAATACAGCTTCATAAACCACAGTATTGCTGTCTTTTAAACTGCATTATTTTAGTATGTAATAAGAGAGAATAGTATGTGTTGCAGTTACTACAAAAAAAATTGTTAGCCTGACTCCTCCAGGCTAGGAGTGTGTTGTTGTTAGGGCAGGTTTGAAACATCCAAGGTCAGAAACAAGACCCCTTGGAAGCAGGTGGATCATGTATAGGAAGGTGTTAACAAGTATGAGGCAAACATCATGAGGGATGAGGACAGTTGCAAAGTTTTCTATAGGACACAGTCATTGTAATGTAATGAAATTGCATAAACAGTTTGATAAGAAAATGTATAAAAATACATTTTTTTGGTATGTAATGTGAAAATGCTTCATCAATGGCTATAAAGACTGACTCCCTGCACTGTAAGAATAAAATTTTTGTTTGCACATCCTGAACTGTTGTTCCTGAATAAAGGCATATAAGGTAAATTCTTAATGTTATTTATTTATGACTATAACAATTTGGTGCCGTTCTCTAGATCTGAACTTTGGTATTGCTGCAGGGCAGTTCTGGAATAGGGGTCATCACAGATTTTCTGTGAATTCCACACTGCTTTGTATGAAATAATCAGAGACTCAGATGTGCATCTATTCAGGATGTGCAAACATACTAGCCTTGGCAGGGAAATTGGTTTGTAAGGGAAAATGGGTTGGTTTGTGTTTTTTTTTCTTCTTTCTTTTTTTTTAGACTATTTTAGCAAATGTAAGTGCATGACTGTGTTTGTAGTACAACTGCATGACTGTGTTTGTAGTATAAGTGCATGACTGTGTTTTGTTTGACTGAGTGGTTGTAAGGTATACAAGTAATAATTGAAGTACCCCACAGTAAATGAGTATAGTAAATGTATGTGCACATACAGTAAAGGACACATTAACACAAGGAGGCACCTTGTGTTGAGGGCGGTACCCTCAGGATTAAAATGTAAGATGCATGAGAGATGTTTTTATTTCTGTCAATGTATGAGAAAAAGGAAAGAAAAAGTTAAAAGTTAAAAATAAAGTTAAAACAAGTTCATGAGCCCACCGCATGATTGGGACATAGACTGTAAAGTTAAAACAAGTTCATGAACCCACCGCATGATTGGAATGTAAACTGTAAAGTTAAAACAAGTTCATGAGCCCACCGCTTGTTTGGGACATAGGGTATACATGTTCATGTGTGCATAGCATGATTGGGACGTTAACTATATACTGTTAAAACAAATTCATGAGCCTACCACATGATAGGATGTAGAGTTATGGGCTGTTAAAATAAATTCATGAGCCCAAAGCATGCTGGGACTTAGTGTGATTGTGTAAAAGTACCCTCACGGGGTCTGAAAGAGTGGTCGGTTCTGGACACAGTACCTATCCGCCCCATTATCCTGACCGCAATGCTAGAGATGTAACTTTTGAGCTCGCGCAGGGACAAAGCAAGGGGGTGTTGTGGGAAAAGGCTGATCTAAACCTCTCCTCTTTTTGGTGCACGCCGACAGACTTCCTACCTTTCCCTCCCTGTATGGTGTGTGGATTACTACAGTTATTTTCTGTCTTTGGAACTGCCAGGATCGAGGAGTTATAAGGTAAGCCTAGCTTTTTTATTATTACTAATTTATAAAAAAAAAAAAAAAATCGGAGCAAAGATAAGCAAGCAAGATTAAATCCCTAAAAAGAGAACACCTGCATATTTTATGTATTTTAACTATGGAAAGGAAAGTTGTAAATATTTGCATGACTGGTTTCAGCTTACTGAGAATTGTGCTGGTGGGGTATTTCCATTAAATGGAACTTATGATAAGACTAAATTGCTGACATTGAAAGGTATTTTGGAAGAAAAAAAAACAAAGTAAGTGGGAAACAAATGACAGCATTTTATTCTTGGTACAGTGAAGCACTTAAAAGGAAAAAAGGAGTCCGCAATAAGAGGGTTGCAGGATGTTAATAAAACATTGAGGTTAAAAAGGCAGCACAGACCAATAAAAAGGGATCCCTTTATCCTGTCTTAGCAGGCTTGAAACAAACTGAGGATGGCCAAAAAGAAGAAACTTCTGAAGAGGATGATAATCCTCCAGTAGCTACTTCCTCCCCACCCCCATATGCACCAGTATGGGTACCTCCTGTACAAGACTCTGTTGTTTCTCAGACCCCTGCCTTTTGGTCTACTGTCCATTGGACACCCAGTTCACGTGATACTGGTACATCTCAGACTGGTTCCCTGTTCAATCTTCATCTTCTAAATAGGCATCTGCAGTTGAGGAGGGTTCTTTTCCAATCCTTCTCAGATAGTTTCTACTTCCCCAACAGGGGCATTAGTATTTGACACTCCAGTATCTCACCATAGATGCTCACATGATTAGGGTACAACAAGAGATTACAACCTCTGGAGGGGATCTATTGGCACCTCTCAAGGAAATTTTGGGGGCTAACAATTGGGAACTTGTTCATCATCCATGGACACCTGCTGATTTGCATACTATGTCTATACATTTTCCAAATATTAGAGAAGATCCATTAAAATTCAAAGAAGAATTAAAAACTATAATAGAATGTTACAATCCTACTTTGACAGATTTAAATCAACTGCTGAGGATAGTTACTTCATATGAAATAAGAAAGCAGTTACTGGAAAAGGCTGAAATAACACATTTCACTCTCATAGGGAATGCATTAACAAATAAACGAACAGCAGTGTTAAACAAGATTACTGATGTATGTCAAGTTAGGACTGACTGGTCTAAAATACAGCCATGTAAACAATGCAGTGCCTGCAGTACTACCTACTTTTCCTGTTGTTCCAAATCCAGCAACAATACTGAGTTGCATTCCACCTACAGTTAGTTACTTTTCTGTGATAGATTTATGTTCAGCATTCTTTTCTATACCAATTCACCCTGACAGTCAGTTTCTGTTTGCTTTCACTTATCAGGGACAGCAATATACATGGACATGGTTGCCACAAGGATATACTGAATCTCCTTCATTATTTTTTCAAATTGTAAAAAAAAAGGATTTGGAGAATGTGACATTTCCGGGTGGGTCTGTGTTAGTACAATACGCAGATGATTTACTGACAGCATCAGACTCCTTTCAGCAATGTCAGCAGGATACCTTGCATCTTCTGACTATCCTTGCAGAAAAAAGGGACACAAAGTGTCTAGAAAAAAACTACAACTGTGGTCATCTCAGGTACATTATTTTATTTATTTTACATTTGTTGACCAGGTATGTCTGACTGAGCTGAAGCCCTTTTTCAGCAGAGGCCCAGGGAGAAAAGCTCCAAGTGCATACATATAACATTTGGTCTTTGATTACAGACATTATACAATTATCTTGGTCAATTAATATCCCAGGGTAGCAGGCAATTGTTACCATCTTGTATTGATGTAATATCTAAGGCCCCATGTCTAACTACTCACAGACAACTTAGGTCTTTCCTAGGTATGACAGAATACTGTAGACAGTGTTTCCTTAACTATGCAAAAATTGCCATACCTTTGACAAATCTTTTAAAGCCGGATACACCAGAGCCTCTCTGTTGGAATAGTAAAGAGAAAAATTAATTTCAGAACTTGAAGCAAGCTTTAGCTACTGCCCCAGCTTTGGGGTTACCAGATTATAATAAACCTTTTATTTTATTTTGTCATGAAAGAAATGGATTCGCTCAAGGAGTACTTGCATAAAAACATGGGGACAGCTATCATCCATTGGCTTATTACAGCACATCGCTTAATTCTGTTGCAAAAGGTTTTCCACCTTTTTTAAGGGCAGTTGCCGCTGCTGCCATTCTAGTTAATCTGGCACAATTGTTGATGCTTGGGCATGATCTCACAGTAGCTGTCCCTCATTCTGTATCATCCCTTTTACTTAAAATGAAAGCACAACCAGTCTCGGCTGCACGTCTAACTAGATATGAACTTACACTTCTTACTGAGCCATCTGTTTCTCTGATCCGCTGTCCTGTTCTAAATCCTGCATCTATGTTGCCTACTGCTGAGGATGGTAAAGGGCATGATTGTGTGTATGTAACTAACTATTTGCTTTCTCCTAGGGTGGACTTAAAGGACACTCTTATACCCAATTCTGACATGCATTTGTTTGTGGATGGCTCCTGTGAAAGAGATCAAACAGGAAAGTTGATCTCAGGAATAGCAGTCTGCACTGAGGAATAAATATTGTTGCAACAAAAATTAGAGGGTGTTCACTCTGCTCAAATAGCTGAGCTAGTGGCTTTACAAAAAGCCTGTGAGTTAGCCAAAGACAAGGTGGACAATATTTTTACAAACAGCCGTTATGCTTTCAGGGTGGTGCATGATTTTGGGCAACTTTGGAGAGAGAGAGAGGGTTTTTGATCTCTTCAGAAAATCAAATTAAAAATTCAGGGTACATAAAATTATTGTTAGATGCACTTTTGTTACCTTAAAAGCTGTCTCTAGTCAAATGTTGCGCACATCAAAAGGGACAGAATGCTGTTACCAAAGGTAATAATTTGGCAGACCAAGCTGCTAAACAAGCAGTTGTAAATTGTTGTAAACATCTTTGTATGTTAACAGTAACAAACTGTAGCAGTTAATTTGGCAAAGCTAACTTTGGGCTCCTACAAAGAGAGGTGGCTAACTTCACGGCACCCATGCAAATGGAGAATACTTGCGTGACCTCAGAATCATACACCAATGCACTGTACGAACACATACACAAATGCATGGATCTCGCCATACCCAATAAAACCAAGATGCTCTCCTCCAAAAAAGGAAGCCAATCTGGTGGTCCCCTGCCATAAACAAACTCTACAACAGAAGGAGAAAACTGATGGAGAATAAGGTGAAGTCCCAAGACTGGAAAAACTGCTTATTTGCCTCAACAAAATTTGAGATCCCTCATCAAATCCTCTAAGGCTAGCTATGAAAACAGAATTGCAGCAGATAGTAAAGACAACCACAAGGTCTTCTATAGTTATGTAAAGAATCTCCATGGCAATACCCAGATTTGCTCTGAGCTACTGCACAATGGTACCTCTTATACCGAGCCAACAGATATTGCCAATAAACTGGATGACAGATTCAGTGCCAAATTTATCCCTCTCCCCCCAAAGGACCAATAACAATACCAGTAGATTGCCAGGCACCCAGTATTACTGCTGCACAGGCTAAACCAGCACTGTCCATAGCTAAGAATACAGCTTCTATGGGACCTGATAATATCCTTGATTGTGTTCTACATGAACTACAGAGTGAACTTGCACCTCATCTGTGTGCCCTATTCAATCACAGCCTCACCTCAGGCTTTGTCCTTACCGAATGGTGCACTGCTACAGTGTTCCCTCCCCAGAACGGAGGACTGGCTACAGACCCTGGGAACTATCGCCCCATTAGCCTGATGAGTCTGATATGCAAAGCTATGGGACACATCATCATGGACCTAATACACATGGATATAGGGAATCTCCAAACTCTGGATCCCACACAGTTTGATTTTGTGAAGGGTAGATCATGCCTGCTCAACTTGGACAGCTTCTTTGAGTCAGTCACCTGAGCTGTGGATGAAGGCAGGTGGTTCATACAGCCTACCTTTATCTGGCCAAGGCTATTGATACCATTTCCCACTCAGGAATCATAGAAAAACTCACTAAGCTTGGCATCAACCCCTATATCACTAGGTGGGTTGCAAACTGGCTCAAAGATAGAACCCACAGTGTGAAAGTAGCTGACTCCAAGTCAGACTGCTGACTAGTCAGAAATGGAGTCCCACAGGGTTCAGTCCTGGGTTCTCTCCTGTTTGGTATCTACTTCTCTGAAGTCCAGACCAACATGAAAAGACTCTAGTTGACAACGTTCGTAGACTATTGCAAGTTAGGAGCTATTATTAACTCCCCAATTGATGTTGATATCCTACAGAATTTCCTCATTGAGACCAACGACTGGTGTCAGAACCATAGCTTTAAGCCCAATGCCAAAAATGTGTCATCATCCCCTTTGAGAAAAACACTGTTCCTATGAATTACCACATTGATGGTAGTCCACTGAACACAGAAGGCGTTATAAGAGATTTGGGGACACAGGTTGACATCAACCTCTCTTTTGATCACCACACTGCCACTGTGGTCAGAAACACCTTCTATGTGGCACATCTCATTACTAAGGATTTTGCATCCAGGAAGAAAGAGGTCATTGTCTCCCTCTACTCTTCCCTCATTAGGCCAATCATCGAGTACAATGCCCCATTTTGCAGGTACCTCACTAGACACCTGCAATAACTGGAGAGGCTGCAAAACTACCTCACAAAGAGGATCCTAGGCCTTAAACACTTGTCCTATATGGACAGACTAAAAAAACTCCAACTATTTTCTGTCTCATATCGCCTACTTAGAGGTGATCTCTGCTTGACTTACAAAGCCATGTTTGACCCAGCTCTGTTACAAATGCTACATCTAAAGAAATCCCAATCCCTCTACACTACATGCTCCAGAGACCTCAACCTCATTACCACAATTAACAGAACATGCTGGAGGGACAGGTTCATAACCCAGAGACTGCCCATACTATGGAACACACTTTCCATACATGTCAAGCAGAGCACCTCGCTGACCCTCTTCAAGAGAAATCTTGATGAGTGGATGGAAAACAGAAAATTCACCCCAGGGATAACTCCAGTGGCTCTACTCGACAGAGGCACTGGGAACTATGGTTGGGTGGCACTATGCCAGGGTAATCCTATGGCTAGGCTTGTAAAGGCCAAAAGGCCATTAGCCTAGTACACACCTATGAACCTATAAACCTATAATGCTAGGGTAATCCTATGGCTAGGCTTGTAAAGGCCCAAGGGCCATTAGCCTAGTACACACCAATGAACCTATAAATCTATGAACCTATGATGTGTTTGATTTTGCAAGGTTGTCAGCCTTTCAAGCTAAAGCATCACAGGGAAAAGTTCTGAGGTGACTCAAGGATGGACGTAGTAAATCCTCTGATGGCATATGGCGACATCTGAATGGCCAACTGGTGGCATCTGCCTCTTTGCTACCTTACCTAGCAAGGGCATATCATCTACCAGCCCATACAGGTAAGACAGATTTATTTTATTAAATTACCCAAAGTTGGTATGCCCCTCAAGTCTCCTCTTTGATACTTCAGTATGTACAAAATTGTAGTATTTGCTTGAAATATAACATAAGCAAACATGCCAACAGTAAATCTGCATGTTGACTTCAACCCTGGGGATCTTTTGTTAATATACAGGTAGATTTCATCCAGATGCTTAAGACTAATAATTTACAATTTATTTTGGTGGTAGTGTGTATGTTCTCAGCATGGATGGAAGCTTACCCATGTCGCAGTTGTTAAAAAAAGTTATCTGATTATATACCGAGATTTGGTATACCCAGCATTGTTAACAGTGACCAAAAACCTCATTTTAATAATAATCTGTTTAAAAAGTTATGTAAAGCTTTTAATACTAAGTTGAGTCTTCACTGTTCCAACCATCCACAGTCATCTGGATTAGTGAAAAGGGTAAAGAGAACCCTTAACAATAAAATTTTGAAGATTTGTGCTGAAACCCACTTAGAGTGGCCCAAAGCCCTTCCCTTAGGCTTAATGAGTATGAGGGCCTCACTAAATGCCACCAGGAAATTGAGTCCATATGAGATATTAATGGGGGGACCCATGGCCCTTCCAGCTACCCCTCCAGTGGAAAATGCTGATTTAACTTTGTCAAATGATGCTATGATTTCTTATTGTAGGAAACTCATTAATATCTTGCATTTATATCATCAAACAGTAAGAGCAGCATTTCCAAAGCCTCCTGACCAACCCTGACATCAACTACAACTGGGTGATTGGGTTTATGTGAACATTTTTCAGAGGAAAAACTGCCTGAGCCCCAAAGTGGAAGGGGACTTTTCAGATTCTGCTCATCACTTTGACTGCAGTTCGCTGTGCAGGACTACCAACATGGATCCATTGCAAGAAGACCTGTCATGTGGGGAACCCAGATGAATCATTGCAGCCAACAGAGGGAGATCGAGGTATGACAGATAAATCATCTGCCCAGTGAGAAGATCAAGTTTAGTAGCAGTCTATGATGAATCCAGTGACAACAGGTACCTTTGCTTTGCTACTGCTGCTGTTCCCTTCTATAAACTGGTCGAGAGAAAACAGTTTCTTGCTGGTCCTTCGGAAATATGCCAAAAATCTAAACAAAACAAACTGCTGGATATGTTGCATATACCTCATCATTCCAAGGCAGGGATTCCTATGATTCCCATCCCTGTATCACAGGTGTCATTTAAAAAGGACCTTGATGATATCAACTTAACCTGGCATAATGTAATTGATTTTTCAAAGGATGTGTCTCTTCAACTTGCAATCACACATCATGGAGACATGTGTTATGCCAAAAATGGGACTCTGCCAGTAGGAAAAAGCAAATGTAATGACACCAGGCATGAGTGTGTTAGACTCTACACTTAAAAAGCTAGGACTGGAGATGTGGCATGGGCATGATAAGTGACCGTTACTACATTTGTGGTGATCATGCCTACACCTGGTTGCCTACAAATTGGTCTGGATGTTGCTTTGTAGGCTATATTACTCCTGCTATTCAACATTTTGAACACCCACCAGCAGGTAGACTGAGAAATAAGCAAGCAATCCACTGGGCAGAGCAAGTATTTTAAATTTGTAATCCTGGGTATGGAGTACAAAGGACAATGCTTGAAATCACCATACTTTCCCAAATTCTAAAGGAGGTGGCCAATGAAACTTCACATCACATCAGGATGGCAAATTGAAAAATGACTAAAATACGAACTGTGGTGTTAAAAAATCGAATGACACTTGATATAATGCTTGCTGCAAAAGGGGGGGGGGGTCATGTGTCCTCATAGGGAGTAGTTGCTGTTGATATATTAGTGACTATCATGATGAAGAGAAAAAACTGGCAAACTTCATGGAACAAAGGACCAAAGAGTTGGAAAGCACATCCAAAAATTGGACACTTTTTGGAAGGTTGGGCAGTATTTTTGGTAACCTGGGAACTAGCATAATCCAGGGTATTGTCATTGTACTTTTTATTATATTTGTAATCATTTTGACATTTTCTGTTCTAAAGGCTGTGATTACAAGATGTTTAACCTCACCTGCACATGAAATGCCACTGCATGCACAAATCAATGACAGTTCTATTTTGACAAAAAATTATGATGACTACTATAATGCTGAGGTGTATTTTATCAAGTTAAAAAATAAAATATAATTATATGTATGGCATGACACTGATAGTGTCAAAGGGAAGAAACTGTTATGGGGCAAGACCAACTTATTGAAATATATATTAATTTCAGTTTATTAATGATGCGATAATATGATTGTTAAAAAGCAAATATAATTTGTATGCAGGGCTGGGACAAATACAGCTTCATAAACCACAGTATTGCTGTCTTTTAAATTGCATTCTTTTAGTATGTAATAAGAGAGAATGGTACATTATGCAGTTACTACAAAAGAAATGTGTTAGCTTGACTCATCCAGGCTAGGAGTGTGTTGTTGCTAGGGCAGGTTTGAAACATCCAAGGTCAGAAACAAGACCCCTTGGAAGCAGGTGGATCATGTATTGGAAGGTGTTCACGTGACGTCTGAGGCAAAAATCATGAAGGATGAGGACATTTGGAAAGTTTTCTATAGGACACAGTCATCGTAACATAATGAAATTGCATGAGCAGTTTGATAAGAAAATGTATAAAAATACATTTTTTGTATGTAAAGTGAAAATGCTACATCAAGGGCTATAAAGACCAACTCCCAGTGCTGTAAGAATAAAATTTCTGTTTGCACATCCAGATGTGTTGTTCCTGACTAAAGGCATATAAGGTAAATTCTTAATGTTATTTATTTGTGACTAGAACACTGTCATTGTTACCAGACCACAACAACATGTAGCTGCAATTTTCCATTTGCATTTTGAAGTATAATGGTCTAGTAAACATAACTCCCATGTGCTGCTTGAATCTTCTTCATATTTCTAGCAAGCTGAACAAGTTCTACTTAGCAGAAAGTAAGCATACTGTTGATGAATGCATTTCTGATAAAAAAAATTTCAGGCCGTCATTTCCATCTCTGTGATAATGGAGACATAGAACCCCAAACAAGTAGGAGTCTCAATATTTTTATCTGATGCTTTCCTTTTATTCATCCTCAGGTAAATATCCCATGCACAAACATGAGTATATTCCCTGAATATTAAAATAGGTACTGGTTATGGCAAAACAAAAAACAAAAAAACTATTGCTTTGCTCTGTAATGGATGCTGCTTTTGTAGATGATCACCCAACATGTCTCCCGTACAGAAATGTGAATTACTGTAAATAGTGATTTTGTCTTTGTTTCTGGACATTTGTACTCTTATTCCTGACACCATAAGATGTTGCGATATTTTTGGGCAAATATAGCCTACTGCCTTTAACACCTTGTTTTTGATCACCTTGGCCAGGATTCAGAAATAAATAAAGCAATGAGGAGAGCAAAATTGCATGATGAGGCTCAACATGCTGTGTAGGATCAATTCAGACATATATAGTAAGTCTGTATGTCCTCCCCATGGTTGGGTGGGCATTTGAAAGACATGCGTAAATGGGTGTGCCTTCGTTGAAGGTTGAACGTCAAGCTGGTACCTCGGCGTTCGTGAAAATCTACTGCCAATCATTAGCGGACCGGAGTTCCGCTGTGGCAACCCCTAACCAGGAAAAGCCAAAAGACAAACAACAACAACATAGTAAGTGAGGCCACTGCAGCCAGCGTGTTATGCAAATGACTGCATAGAAAGAACTATGGTGAATGCAAATAAAGGTTAACAATATGGAAGACCAGTTCATGAATGTATAAAATTGCGCAATGTGCTGGGACCACCAATGTAGCTGTAGGCCATAAAATGTTGGTGAAGAGAGACAGAGATGTTGGTATGATTTTAGGGTTAGCAGCAGCAGCATTAGCCAAAATGTACATATAGGAGGCTGTCATCTTAACCAATAGCCATGAAGGTGTTGCCCTGTATTCTGCCTAAGGATCTGACCACACCTAACATTCCATCACCTTCATCCAATATGAAGAGAGAGATCCACATGGTATAACAGAATTTGACAGAATACATTATTGTGCATTAAAACTAGTAACAGATAAGGTATTACCAAGAAAGCATAAAGCTAAAGGAAAATGAAGGGGCAAATAGATTATCACTGACAAGAAGCACTTGTGAAACAATTAAGGAAAGAATTATCATTATTGGAAGAATAAAGAAAAGGAAATCAATCTGAAAAAAAAAATTACTAGAAAAGAAAAATGTTAAAACAAAAATGAATCATTAAAACAGATCAGGATTTGAGGTATACTATAAATAATAAAAAAATCTCTGTGTAGACTGAAACACTTGGGAGATACACTGAGAAATGTAAAGAAAGGATACAAAGCAAACAATTTAGGTATGACCCAAGGAAATGGTACAGTGAGTTAGGAAAGATATAGCAGTAGTTGAGATACTACAAAGAAAAGAGGAAGAAATTAATACATTCTGGAGAAATTTCTACGAGGACCCAGTTGAGCCTATTAAGGAGGCTGAATGGATAAAAGAAATAAAATAGCAATTAAGAGACTCTTGATAAAGAAGATATGGATTGGAATGAAGTAATTCCTAGTGAGACTGAGCTAAAGCAAAGAAAGACTCTCAAATGGAAAATGTCAGGTCCAGATGCTGCATCTAACCTTTGGTTAAAGGTATTGGCATCCTTGCACTGTGATTTAGCCGTTAGTAAAATCTATTTATATGTACATCCTGAAATAACACAGGACTAACCAATAATGGGAAAAAAAACATACTCATGCTTAAAAGTGAATCTGCAGATCACCCTAAGAACTATTGACCAATAACTTGTCTGCCAACAACATCTAAGTTATATACAGGAATTGATGCTGATAGAGTATACAGTTATTTAGATAAAAATTCAATCTTGGGTATAGAATGGAAGGGGAATAAAATAGATTCATGTGGAAGAAGAATAATCTTTTGTTAAATAAAGCCATACTGGAAACCTATAAAAAGAACAAGAATCTTAGTAAGGCATGGACAGATTACAAAAAAACATTTGATAGTATTCCTCAGTCCTGGATTACAGAAAGTTTACAAATGTACAAGATCAATCACACATTGGTAAATGTTATTGCAGTAACAATAAAGAAATGTTAAACCACCTTGCAGGTGAACCACAGAAAAGAACAAATTGCTATCTGGGGTGTGAAAATCCAGAGTGTAATATTTCAGGGTGATACTTTGTTACCATTATGGTTTTGTCTTGATCATAATCCATTAAGCGATTTGCTCAACAGTTTGGGTCACGGATTCAGTCTGACTCCAAGAAAATCATCAAGTGAAAGGATATGTCATTTACTGAAACTATATAGTTCATCAGATAAACAACTGAAAGAACAACTACAAGCTATTAAAGACTTTACATATGACATATCAATGTCATTTGATTTTGACAAATGTGCAAAAGCAGCATTTGAAAGAGGAAAATTGAAGACTCTAGAAAATATAAAACATAGGGACGAATGTGATATAAAAGATTTGAAACAAGAAGGAGAGTATAAATATCTTGGAACAGATGATGGAGCAATGATGCAGCATGGAAAAATGGGAACAAAGCTCAGTAAGTAATATTTTAGAAGACTAAAATTAATATTAAAAACAGCTTTGACATCTCAGAATAAAGTTCAAGCTATAAATCAACGTTCACTTCTTGTTAATTTATAGCTTTGGGTGATTGACTGGCCACTAAAAGAGCTGTATAAATGTGACAGGAAAACAAGAAAATTGCTCCTTGCTCATCAAATGATATAGAAGAACTACTGTTTGCCAAGTGTATATATCTCTCAGTCTGAAGGGGGCATGGGCCTCCTTGAATATGAATGGTCATATAGGTCAGTGATTGTGGGACTGCATATGTATTTATTGACATCATCAGATCCAAACATATTAAAAGTTCTAAAACATTAACAAAATAAGTCCAGGATGACCTCCTTGCTTAGGTTAGCAGAAGCCTTTAAAAAGCAGGCATGGAAATCCAATAAAACACGGTTAAACGTCAGGTGGCAACAGAAAATGCAAAAAAGCAAAAGAAAGAATGCAAAGAACAGGATAAGGAAAAAAGGGAAGACAATAGAAAGATCACTTTTATAGCAATAAATATAAAGATCTACTGGAACAGCCATGTGTTGACCAAGAGTTGTCGTGCAAAATGATTAGATGAGGTGACTTTAAACCAAAAGATGAAAGGTTAATATTGGCAGCCCAAGATAGTAGATTATGTACTAAATGGGTCATAAAATCCATAGAAAAGACAGGAGATACAGACAACTATAGGTTTTGTGGCACAAAACTAGAAACAGTTACACATCTTGTTGCAGGGTGTGATACACTCATGGCTGAAGGTTTGTATATTGAAAAACATAACAATGTGGCAAGGTCCTTAAATTGGAAACTTTATAAACATTACAACATAGAGACAGCTGAGAGACACTGGAAACATAAACTGTAAAAGATTGCTGAAAATAATGAAGTAATGATTATATGGGATCACCCCATACCAGAAGCTAAGAAGGTAAAAGCAAACAAACCAAATGTTGTAGTTCAAGACAAAAAGACAGATATAACTTTGAATAGTGAAATTGCTACACCCAGCGACTAGGGTCTCTATGAATTGGAAGACATGATTATTTAAATTATCAGGACTTGAATACAAAAACTAGAGCAATGTGAAATAAGAATACATAGATAGTTCCAGTTGTAGTAGGAACAATAGGGCCAATAAAAAAAGAATCTTCAAACATATTTAAATATATTACCAATAAAAGTAACCCCTTATGAACTGCAAAAAAAGAGGCAATTTTGGATATATTTTGGGTGCTGAGAAGAGCACTCATATCAAATGTTAAAGAGTGAAGCCAAACTGATTTTTATGAACTTTAATTATGCCCTGACTTAGGACTGGGATCTATTCCTGTCAATGTATGCAAATACCTAAGCATCTGGAGTAATATATATCGTGAATATTATATTGCGCTATGTGACTATGATTGTGCCCTACCTGTCCCATGGTGTGTTTCATGTGTGGTATACAAAGGATAGCCACATGAGTGGCATTGGTCCTGGTGTGTGACAGTAGACAGGCTCCTGGAGTATATAGACTCCCCTCATGTGATTGCCCCCTGTAGACTTACTAGAGCAGCACTGGTTTGTCATTCCCCTCTGAGGTGAAATCTTTTCATTTCTACTATGTTACTCTTCAGCAAATTTCAGTAGTGTGTTGAGCAATGCAATGGCCGTGGCTGATTTTATTTTGCAGTTTTGAGGCTTATAGCATGGCAGTTGTGCTAATGAGACAATTAAGGTTACTGTCTCTGAATCGAACATTTTACCCAATGTGTATTGCATTAAACCTGTACAGTGCGGCTTGTGCATGCCCATGATCATGCATGAATGACAACTAAGTGCATAGTACATGCCTGGATGGGTTGCTGATTCTTGTACGGATGAGGTATGTTAGTTTTGAAGCTCATAAGTTCACTATAGTGCAATCCTGGGAATAGATGTGAGTTACACAGGCTGCATACAATCATGTCAGCATGTCTTTCACACTGCCACGATCACTCTAGCTTGACATTCGTGTATGCACCTCTATATGGTGGCATCAAGCACGGCCATGCTGCCTTGCTGCTCACTTCCAAATGTCACATAACCTGTTGCTGACACAAATCTGCTGTCATTTTCCACAGGATTAGAAGCAGTGAAATAGTGTGGATTCTAAGGATGATGATCAGGGTTCTCAGCTGGTGCAGTTAAGAATCATAGATATTTTTTTATTATTTTCTACAAAGGGACCATGCACACCGGGGGACTTTTATGGGGGCTCCCAGTAAAAGGGGATACCTGACCCTACCTTGTCAGGGTAATGAGTGATGCCATGGGGGTCACCTGCACTGGTGAGCGGTGCAGGCATTACTACAAAGACCTGAAAAGGTACCACTATGACTTTCTTTGTTAGTGGGAAGAGGAGTTAGGAAAAGTACACCAGAGTTTTACAGTAAATGCTCTTGACAGGTCACTAGTACTATTATTTAGTCTTACCTGGATTTGATTCATAGATAGTTTTCTTTTATATTTATCAGCTCCTACTGAAAAAGGTGATCTGTTAAAGGTGTCTGGAAAGACTATACAGGTAAAAGGTATGTATATAATAGTGATGTTATGGCTGCATATATCTTAGATGAAAAATCTACTATTTTTACAGTATTGCTTATAGTGTAATCCTTCCATATTATTATTATATACTCCTGGCACACACATACATTGTAAATTCAGGCTGATATACTCTCTCGCCCATTCTAACTCAGGAAGTGTTGAGTTTCTTAAAAAGAAAATTAATTTATGGGTTGGAGAGAGGGCATTTTGGACACTACCTTTGTCAAGAGAGGCCAGTGTTAACCTCAGATGAGATCCATAGCCAAAATGAACATTGAACATTGAACAGTGTCAAGGTGCTGATCAGTGGCCTGAGTTTGTATGTTTCACCAGCATGTCAGGGGTCATACTCTATATCACACTTGAACGTTTGCTTATACAATTGCTATGTCTATGGCCATAGGTGTGTCATTCATGCAGGCCATTCTGGGTTGACTCACCAAATGTATTCATGCACTGCCCCTTCCAGTCCCCCTACCAGTGCCAGTTACACCTGGTATTCCATTTGGGCATGCCTCAGAGAGGCCATACTTATCATTTATTGGTGGCTAGCATATGTTGTGCTATGTGTCTGCTACCCATACAGCACACACACACACACACACACACACACACACACACACACACACACACACACACACACACACACACACACACACGCACGCACACACACATGCACACACACACACACACACACACACACACACACACACACACACACACACACACACAGATATATATATGTGTATGTGTGTGTGTGTGTGTGTGTGTGTGTGTGTGTGTGTGTGTGTGTATGTTTATTATTCACTAAGTGTATCTTTAAAGAGTTGCCATGGTAACTATGCAGCTATATACTTTCCCCATGATGTTCTTTTGGAAATAGAACTCAATGTCCTGTCCAACTTATGTAATATTTCAATTACATCGATCACTGTCAAGGAAAGCTTTGATTTTTCACTTTCTTAGTTACTAATTTTAATAAAAGCAACAGTAACCATTCTAGTTTAATGCACTGTAAATTGTATCATCTCCTAATAACATTAAGATTTTAGTACATCTTATATTCTTTTTTCAAAACCCCTGCCACTAAATTGCCTATATCATACTTAAAGTATTCTAAACCTGTACTTGACCAAAAATATATTCCCAATTGCCAAGTACTCTTTCTTTTCTATGCAAACAGTGAGTATCTGCATTTCGAAGTATTGTTCTCAATCTCAGTGGAGTACAAAACTGCTTATGCAAACACTGCCAGATGAAGCTACTAAACTTCCTGGATTTGGTAGTATCTCAACAGCTGACAGATGCACTTCCAGGTTATCTCATCCATATCTTCATCCAGCATAGTGTTCCATTTCTATCTACTTTACTCATTGGGACTATATCCAAAGCCCTCAACTTAATACTTGCCCGACTAATCAGACTCTTAGCCATAGCAGAGTCTCTCCTCACTACTGTTATTAACATTATCTCTAATGGGGTGTATCAACAGATAATTCTGAACCCACTAATCGTAACACTGCAAGCAAAGCTACATTTTCCAGTGTTAAAAAGCTAGTCTGCTTAAACTTTTGAACCAGTAGCCAAGTGCCTCAGTGATCCAAGAGCATAGTCAGATTGATCTTTGCCATTTTAATTAAATTCTTATGTTCAGTGTTAATGCGTAGCTTATCAATGTGTGATCTAGTTTTACATCTATTTGTATAAAAACTATACTGCACTGCCGCAAACTGAATATAAGAGGCATCAGTCAGACCCTTCACCATAAGTACCCACATATTGCTTTAATCACAGGACACGGTGTGCCTGAGGCCCAGCTCTGACTTTAGATTTACTTATTGTAACATATCAGTCTTCTAGATACACTGCTCTGCCTTCCTGAAAAACAATCATTCTCTCACAATCCTTTGAAATCTTTCTGTATTATGTCCTTAGGTAGATAAATGGTAACTGTATGAAATTGTAAGACTCATTAGTGCAAGTCCCAGAATAGTGAGACTGAATGACCAAAATGCAGATTGAGATATGCCAAGTCCAAGACTGCCATTTCTTGGAATACTCCCATTTCTCCAAAGTATGCTGATGTCAGAGTTGGCATGTTTAAGGTCAGTGGATATGAAGGCATGCCTCCTATATCAGGAGGTGCGGGGAGAGCTTGCCTCCCTTGAAGAAAGAATAAAAACTTCTTTAAAGGAAAAAAGTGAAGTTTGACATACACTGTTCTCAGACATTTTCAGTCTTTTTTCATCATTCCAGGTTTTGCAATTACGAGACTTGTCATTTCATCAGTGATCCCAGATAAACACACTGTATATTAATGTAAGTTGCACTGCTATAATCCATCAGAGTAATATAATGTCCCTGTATAATCACTTGTATATCTTCTAATGCCTAAGAGAATGTTTTCAGAAATCAGTAACATCTCAGCGCTGTGTCTTGTAACATGAAATACAGATACTGCTGTTCTGCTGTTTGCCACTGTATCATTTTGTTGTTTTAAAAATCTGTTGCAGGGCCATTTACATTCTAAGGCACACGATTCAACCCTTTATAAAAAAAAGATTTTATATCAGCCTTCCAGATAACTAGTAGATCATGTAATAGAAATCATCTTTGAGATATTAACCTGGGAAGTTTCTGTGTTTTGGTTTCTGCAGCCTCACAGAAGATACAGTGAGGTTATGGGGGCAGCTTAGCAGACCCAGGGTCATTCACAGCCTGTGGTCCAGACCTCTGACAGTATAAAGCCAACAAAGTTTGCATATAGATACATGTCAGTGAATACTTCCATGTCCAGTTCATAGAACAGGCATCTCTTGTTGTGAGATTGTTCTGTAACGTGCTTGAGTGAATAGCCCCAGTTGGTTCACTCCAATTGATCCAGGCTCAAAAGACATCTCCCAACCCAGTGACTGATGAAAAGTTTGAAAATAGTTATGGTGCAGCTAGTTACATACAGCAATCCAGAAAAAAATAGATGACAGAGATTAATCAAATACACCATAAAGATAAAGTTGCTTAACTCTGTCACAATTCAACTATATGGTTCAAAAAAAGGTAGTTGCAGTCTTCAGCTCAGGGATGTGTTGGCAGCAAGACTGTCCCAAACTACCAGTGTACAGGAGGACATAAGTAGGACATACTCCATAAGCTACAGTAAAATCCAAGCGAGCAGTGTAGGGACACAAGTCGGCCACAGCCTGCCTTTCTACTGAGAAATGGCCGCCTCTGTCAGCAAGTTGTCAGCAGAGCAAAATGGGTCAAGAACCTATCAAAATGTAGTATCAAGCAACAGCACAAATCAAAAAGCACACAGCCATTAGCAGCTTTTTTTCAATAAGCAAACTGGCAGGATAATAAATGACAAAGTTCTGAAGCTTAGAAGAGAGAGTAGACAACAGCCATTTGAATCCCTGTCTGAAAATAAGTTCGATCAAAAAGCAAAATTAAAGAAAATTGTGCAGCATCAGAGTATGTCAGATGCCATATTTCAAAAGCTTGCAAAACTTGTCCAACTAACAAATCAAAAAGACAACAGGCTCAGTGATGTGAAATCCTGTACATTGTGTCAGAGTCACTGAACAAGTCATTAACATCAGTGGGGCTGCAGAGACTAAAACACCAAAAAAAAGGTTAATGTCTCAAATATGATGCGACATACAGCTCTGAAAACTTTATGATAATCATATTTGTTATTAAATGCCATGATGTCTTTGATCTTTATATTTCACGTGCCTGCGATGAAGTACAACATTCTCCTGGGATGTTGAATGCTGCTTGCATTTATTTCTTCTTCACATAATTTCAAGTAATATCTTATTTTGTAGACCATGTGCCATTTACTGTCAAGTTGGTCAATCAAAGCAATGGTTTTTCCAGGCCTTATTTTTTAGTATTTTTACTTTTTCTGAAATACTGTTCTTCAAAAAAAAAGGCAATGCCACATAAATGCACTGAGAAATATCAGGAAATGCCATTTCTTACCTTTCAGAGGAACTATGTGACATTCAAATCTTTCTTTCCACAGCAGCTTTCCCGACTGCAACACTGTACTACAGAGTAACTGTGGGGTACAAAATACTTGACTGTGACACTACACTAAAGAATACATGTAGGGTACACTGCAATATCTCACTTTAGTGCTTGATGATTACAACAATGTACACTATTGTTACAGTGCACTACAGAGTACGCGTATTACTGCATTGTACCCTACTATCACGCTGTATTACAGAGTACCTGTGGGGCTCAGAGGTGAATACTAGACTAACTGTGCTGATGGGCCATTTTAAGCCTAGCTGATAACCTGAGGTCAGAATCAAACCCTCTACCCTGTGTCTATGAGGTGAAGATCTTATCCATTATACCAAGCCTACTTCCTTATGGTTACACTATAATACAGACTACAGCACATACCTCTCAACCTCTTAGTTCAAGAAATCTGGACAAAGCCTAACAAATGGGAGGACAAAGGCCCACAAATAGGGACAGATTTTAAATATTGTTCTTATAAACTTAGAAAATTACTAGAGTAGCAGGGTTTGTGTTAACATACATTTTCTGAAGGATTTTTAGTCTGAAACTCAAATGTATGTCATTATTTGATGACTTTGCTCCTCAAATCATCCCAGTGGTTTGCCAAAAAATCACAACTTTTATGAAGAACACACCAAAAATATGAGGCAAAAATCTGGACATTCTGCAAAAATCTCGACAGTTGAGAGGTATACGTACAACACCATCTCTCATTGTGCTGCCTGTGGGGTACAGTACCATAATTTCTGTCAGACAGTACTACAAAGTGCCTTGGGGTAAATCCCCACACCTCACTTGATATGGCACTGTAGAGTACCTGTGGGTAGAGCATCCTATCATCCTTTGGCACTATATTCTAGAATAATAATAAAAATGCCGATTTGCTAACAAGGTAGGCCCACTGAACACACATATGAATTGCTCAAGGTCACATATTAAGCAAAAGGAAGCTGAGGGACTCAAACCCTGTACCACTGGAACTACAGCTCACAGCTTTCCATATGAACTGCTAGCCTAGCGTACAACAACCTATCCTACTGTGTGGTACTATGAAAGAGTGGGTGTTGGTGAGTAATGCTGCAGAAAAGGTATAGTTGCTCTATTAATGTTAATTTCTCTTAAGAAGTACTAAATATCCTGACAGTAGCCAGTATTCATAAAACTAGTGGATCAGTTCTTCAGAACCTCACATGGCTGTGGTGTTCTATTCTATATAACACATGGCATGAGTATGTATCTACAGTTTCCATGAGGCACTTTTCTCAACAGCATGCATTACACTTTCTCACAACATCTCATGTCCAGGAAGGTTGCAGGATGCTTTACCTGTGTTACTTTATACCCAGACTATATTGCTGCCTTCTGTCTGCCACATACTGGAAGTGCTGCAATATTTAACTATTGCAGTGGGATATACCTGAGCATTGTATCTCTTTTACTATATAACATTAATATAACACAACAGTATGTTTGGGGGAAAAAACAAAACAGAAAAAATGTGTATTAGAAGCCTCTTTTTTAGGTAGTTTCAGTCTCCTTACAAACATTATTACACACTGCAACAAATGTAAAATCTGGGAACTGGAAAGTGTGCATACGTTCTTCTGTACATAAATACAACATCCCCTATATTACCCATTTTTTTTCACTAGATCATAGATCGTACGTGTCCTGAGCAGTGCAAGTAGAACAACACTGTTCTTTGTTCTGTCAGCAGCTAACTTGCATTGTAATGGGAAACAGTCTTATGATGGAGCTAGTGACATAATATAAATTGTGTTCCTGTGTTGAAGCAAACAGATTACATGTATGTGTTCACACACATTGAAATAAGTCAGCTATGTAGGTTATGGCTTATCGAGGCTGTGAAGAACATGTGGTTGGTAAACATTGTGAAGCGAAGGAGACCCTGACTTTCATGTTCCCGAGTTCGAATGTTTACTGCTCTTATAATCTGTAATATCATTATCAACTGAATCGTTAAATGCTTCAAACATAGGTTTTGTCAAAAGATTAAATTATATACAAAGGTACAATTTCATGGAGAAAGTGAATTTACCAAAATGTTTTTAGTAAGTGCATTTTTAACGGTAGTGTTAATTAAGCTTTGCTTCTTATAGTTTAAGAAACCGGCATACTGATTGACATAATAATAGAGATTCATTCTGACACTACTACATAGTTTGTAATTCTTGTAAATAAATAATTAAACAGATACATAAATAAATAACTAAATAAAAATGTTCTCTCTCATATATTCAAATCTTGTTTTTGCCACTTCACATACTTCAACACTGGTTTTACAAAATTTTGTTCTTACTGCTGTTACTCAGTGTTTTCTACATTTGGCACTAGATGTACTTGTCTGAAACTCAGCCTAATATAGCAGGAATGGGATACAATGAAACTGATATTTGCAGGGAAATTCCAGTTTAACTACCGGTCTTGAACTGTTTTCATGTATTTAATATATTGCACAAACGTGTTATCTGTAATCACATACATCTTAGCAATCAATCAAGTTGTGCAAGTCTTATGTGCAATCCAGCACATTTTTTGAAAATGTCAGTATCTAATTTGCATATTATATTGCAGAAATGTAATTTGCTACTTATGTAGGTTTACTGACTGTTACAAATACTGTATACAGATAAAATAATACAGTGGTAAGGGTATGAAATAAATGCCCCTTTTCCTCTTTGATTGTTAAGAGAAATATTTGCTGATTCCCAATACAAAGAGTTCATTTCTGATACTTCATCAGTCTCCTGCTTTTTGCTTTTCCTTATTTTGATGCTTTCATAAACTTTCATGAGATAATTTTATACATTAACAGTGCTGGGTGACTTCTTCTGGGCATGTTTTGAAAAAATAACAACCAAAATAAATCAATTCTGTCAAATGTTATAAGCAAAATCTTTTTGTTGGGGGTAGGGGGCAGAGAAAGAGAAAGCATGTAAGAGATAGACCGAAAGAAACAGAAACTGAGTGAGAGCAACAGAATCATAGACAGAGACAGAGAGACAGACAGCAACAGACTGAGAGAGAAGAGAGACTGCCAAGTAAATGCAGAAAAGGGAGTAAGTAGGAAAGAGACAGGAAATGGAGTCAGAAAGAGACAGAGAAGGAATGAGGTAAGCAGAGACATAAGAACATTCACAGGGAGGGACTCAAAAGACTAAGACAGGCAGACAGACAGACACAGAGAAAACGCCTGGTTGCTTTGCAAAGCATGCAAAGTTAAAGACTTTGTATAACAGAAAAAATCTGAAACTATAGACTGAAGATTTCCTATTTGGAAATAGTTCACATAGATAACTACTTTACAAAGAGAGTAATGGAATACATTTTTTTAATCTAGAAACACAGCTGGGTAAGCCCTGCATTCAAATGCTTTGCATTATTCAGTTACAGTGTCTGTCAGCTGCTGAAAGATTGTCATCTTATATTTCCAGCCACCCATCGATCCAGCCATCATCAATGTACCTGTTGATCTGTCCCTCCAGCCAGTGAAATAAGAAAATCATCTAAGAATTTCACCTTATGACATGGAACATTACTTCCTTCAAGACAGAAAATATTTGCAGTCTCTGGATTTCATAAAGTTTTGTCAAGCTTAAGAATGTTTTGAAGTATGTATGTGGTCTTTGATCATTTTCTGAAAAATTTTCAAGTATATTAGGCATTCACAATAAATTTTGTATTTGTGAGTCTAGCTCAAAAGAGCTACTATTTTGACTTTCATATTTATTGTTGTAATGTTTGTAATCAGACATTGAAAATATTCAGAAACAAATAATACATCATGCAAAACAGAGTGGTGGGCAGTGGTATGCAGGAGGAGCACATTTAACATGACCACGCTACCATGGAAAACAACACAGTGCACATCACATACAAATGGTGACACAGTGACATGAAAATGAATGATAACATGCACATGCAAATGTTGATAACAGATATTGTGATGTGATTCAAAAACAGAAAAAACAGCACAATGATACTTGGCAATCATTTTCTTTATGTGCTGGCATTTCTTGGTGAACAGGATTATCACTTGCACAGTGACACCAGGAGTTGCATCTATGTTAGCCTCCCTGAATGTCAGCAGCCACTTTGTACACTGATGTCCTCAGTATTGGTGTCTCCATCCACCACATCATGGAAGAGTCTATCCAGGGACTGACATACCATCACCTCCATAACTGGTACCTAGTTGAGTGCTACTGTCTGGACAGAGACATCATACAAGAGCTAGCTGTCTGGTGCCATCCTCGTTTTGGATCAAGATGGACATGTGGCATGCCTAGAGGACACAAAAGTTTATTAATCATTAATTGTTACTGTAATGGGGATCTTTCAGCATCCACATAGGGACACGCTAGGAGTTTCGCACATGCTGTCATACATGAAGACACATAGTCTACATACACTGGCACTCACTGCATTGGCTGCAGCACAGTCTTTGCCCATAGAAACCAAGCACCCCCAGACACACCGGTATGTACCATAGCCTTCCCATGCTTATGCTGGTGCTTCAGCCCCTACATGTATGTCAGCTGTCATGTCTGTTTCCCATCATCTGCCCAGTTATCACCCCAAATGACAACAGCCTGTAGTGCTTGGACAGTGAGGTGAGAATGCCAATACCTCATCATGGAAGCAACAGCTATTCACAGGGAAAGACACAAAGATTAATACAGTAGACCATGACTTTGCTGTTTGGATGTGCCCCTTTGGCTTTGCCATATTTCCTGCTTGCTCCCTGCTCCCCACCCTGTTTGCCACCCCATGCCAACACAACTTGCCATATCCCCAAGACTATTACTGTGTTACTACACAGCAGTCAGTACAGGGTGAAAGCTGTGTGAGTCAGCCATACAGTTTGGGGTTGCCCATTTAGCGTAGTGTACATTACCAGTAGCACTCATGTCTGCTGTAGGTTTCCCTATGTTTAATTATGTTGCAATGTCATATGGTTTCAGTTACATATCCAGTCCTCTAGCACACTCTCTTGCAATATGATGATTTATCTTGTTTACTACGCTATTTAGGGGCTTGTAACTTTGAGATCATGCTAATGTGGCAATACAACACAATGTACTCTGAACTGTACCAATAATAAAAAAGTCTATATCATGTTATTGAAATCTTACTACATCGAATCACTAATGGTCGACCTCTAGTGATCGATGTAGTAAAACATCGATTAACGCTTAAAAATCAAAAAGCAAACAAAAATAAAAACTAAGTAGTGTAGGCAGGGGGGCAAGCCTCCCTGCACCCCCCACACCTCCCTACTTAAATTTCCCAACTCCAAGACCGCACTACATTGAGGTAAACAGAAATCTACCCCTATGGAGATTTCAGTTTACCTGCATGCTGTTCTGAGCTTTCGAAGTTGTGGTGCCGACAATATCAGCTTCGATATTGTCGGCTTTCGACATCGTGAAGTAGACTCTAATAAAATGTGTTATCAGCCCTGTTCTATGCTACAAGTCCCAGTCTTCCTCACTCACATTATTACTGTAAACCAAATGCTATGACAGTTCTATGAGAAAAAGGGGCTATGGTCCTTGAATCTGCTCCATGGATCACAGATATGTCTGATGGCTACCAGAGGAATGGTTTCCCAAATCATACACTTGGGTACCCAACATTTTAAAGTAGAAAAAAAAATACACAAATCTGATTCAATGACCAGTTTATGAAATACATCCTGGCCTTAACAGCATACAGGAAGTATGCACTGCTACCTGGGTATGGGCTTCCCAAATCCACACTCATATTTAAATTACCCAATGTCTCCTTGCTGACCTGTTTTGGCCTGCCACCCTAGGTCACTTTCCTACTACTCATTCTGTGAATGTCAGTTTCTTCAGTGTCCCTTACTCATGGTAATTGCCTTCTCTCAAACAATTTGCTGTTTTCTCTCTCTCACACACACACACACACACACACACACACACACACACACACACACACACACACACACACACACACACACACATAATCCCGGTGAAGACTGGTAGAATTTTCCAGTTCCCCACAGCTTTCATCCTGGTGAGGTAGTACTATACTGAGATGTATAAGCTAACCATAACACTCTTGATCAATAGTAAAAAATGCTAATAATAATATGCACAGGTTGTAATGTACAGAATGATTTGACCAATTAGAGGCAGATACCAGCAACTTGACAGCCCATAGTGCTAGATTATGTCCTCTTCTCCTGTAATACATAATACATAAATAAATACCAGTCACAAAATCTTGAAAGAATTGAAAGTGAACTAATAAATAAAAACAAACTTTACTTAGAAAATAAAGAAGTTCGACAGCATTGACAAAAACATGTAGATTTAAATATATTTACACAAAGAATAGAACAAGAATTAATTGCACAGATAGAATATTTAACAGGAAAACTCTGACTTGGTTACATAACCTGGTTATCTCAAAGAACACTGAAGCCTTAGTACTGAGTTGCTATAATACTATACTGGCAGATTGCATATAGCAATTTAAATAGATTCTTCTACAGCAATAGCTTATTATTTTTTTCCTCACAGGAATAAAAGGTAATTATACCCATTTCTGTGAAACACAGAAGAAACACTGGATGTAAACACAGGAGTCCACATTTGATGTTACTACCTAACAGTTGGCTCTTTTACAAATGTAACATATAATTCCTGACTTCCCCCTCCAATTACATGCAAACATTTTTTTTCCTGACACCTCTTTTACGATTTATGCATTTTCTTGCAGGATGAAATTACGGGCTTTAAACATATGTTTTTGCTACGTGATATAAAATAACATATACAATTCTCCAGTCGCTGTCAAGACATCTAATAAATGCAATTCCACTTTTTTTTAGAAATTACAAAGCATAAATATAGCCTGGAAATGTTTTACAGTCTGGATTAATGAAGGAAGAAATCAGTTTCTGTATCTTTGCATGACTCACATGCACTGCGATAAATGAATATTTAAGCAGCGTTACTTCCAAGCTGTGCTAGTATAAATTTACATTACAGAAATATCAATGGGCATTGTGCTACCAAGTTATCCATTGATGACATGTTAGGACAAGTAGATCACATAGGGTGTGTATACCTATGGAGCATAACGTTGTAGCTGTCACCCTGGCCCATGCAAGTGACCATGTACATTGTGCTGCCACATTGGCAATTATGCTACTGTGCTGCATATCAATGTGCATGCTGTGGTTTTACATGTGGAATCATGTCAACTATCAATTCACTCTCAGACTTGACCTGTTGAATAACTATGGCCCCTTTAGGATCTATTCCTGTCCGCAGCCCATGTCACTTTTCTCTTCCCATTTCTTTCTGGGCATTCCTCTGCTTAGTCTTGCCTTTTTCTGAATGTTGTAGCACCTCATTCCCTTTCCATTTATAAAATAACTCTGCTGTGTAACCCTTGTATGCTCTTTCTGCTGCTCCTGTGTTGCACATATGTGGTGCTCTGATGCATGCGTAAAAATGTATTTTGGTTGGAATGCAACATGCATGCCAATGGCTAATGTCATGTGACGTCTCATAGAACAGTTCCCCATTTAAACTGTGACTACTATTTTTGCTAATGCATGGCTTCATTATGTTGCACTGACCCTGGCAGGTTTACTATATGTCGACTCTTATGCATACAATCTCTATCAGGCAGCAATGTGCAATTTTATTCACACTATTCATCACAGTGCAGTCAAATTATTTCTCCTTCTGAGTTTCCCACTCTTGATTTTGAATTACAATGTGCCATTTTCAGTTGCAGTCAGAAAGCAAACAAAATAAAAGCATATGCAAATCTCATTGAGCTGTGGTCTATTGTATGTGGTGATAATATCTCAAAACTCAGAGAACTGCAGATAAAAAATAAATTAATAGGTATAGAAACCGCTGTAGCACTTCAAAAGATACCTCTTGATTACAGATTGCTGCTACAGAAACATGGAGGAAGTGAAAACAAATCAGGGAAAGAAGCAAATGCATTCAGACAGCATGCTGATAGCACAGCCCAGGAGTGTTGTATGATTACTAACAGCAATAGCCTATAAAGGGTAATAATAAAGGGTGGGTAAAGGGGACAACTGCCAGGTGCTAGCTTAGAGAGGGTGTGATTTCACTTACCTTAGCAGCATGCCATAACTGTTCAGTTCCCCCCACCACTGCACATACACAAGAACATAGCTGTTCATGGCTTGCAAGATGGGCCCTTTCACCCAGTCTCAAAAGTCATTGGTTTCCCTATCGTTCTGCATAAAATTATCTCTGCTCTGCTAGGTGGATTTTCAGCCTGCAAGAAATATTTTTTAGTGCAGACAATATATCAGGCTGCCGCTATGCTTGCAAGATTGCCTCTTCCACCTGGTCTTGAAAGTCGTCCGTTTACCCAACTTTCAGTGCTGACAGTATAAAATACTAGGTAAGCTGCTAAACCATCTGTACCACTGAATTTACAGCCAGTGCTATTGCTAAAGAAAAAGGATACTTCATATGTTAATGTACTTCAGGCTTGTTAAAGTCATTTGACTTTAATACATATTGCTTTCTTGCCCATGAGCAGCTTGTCCTGGCTTTGATGTATGGCTTTCTTACCCATGAGCAACTTTTAAAAAACTTTCTCTGCTCCACAGTCCTGTTCAGTTACTCATATTATAGTAGTAAAACCACTAACACTGCTGTTTAAACCTTGTTTAATCCTTCACTGATTATTTTCCTTGGGCTAATACCTCCATCTGTGAGGGCTTCTAACATACTCCACTCACCCTTGCTATGATCAGGTTCACTATACTCCCTTACCCTACCCCTAATTCTCACACACCCCTTCCTTATCTACATTTATACTGAACATTCTCATCCCCTTCCTCAGTCCTATCTTCTCCTCTTCCTACTAGCCTCACCCATCACTGCTATTATCTTATTATCCAATAGCATTCACACAGACCCTTTACAATTTTATGTCACCTTCCCTCCACAGTTAATCTTTTCTACTTCCTCACTTAATTCAATCTTTTATATACCCCCCTCGCTGTTACATGAAAAACGTCCCCTTGGTACATATTTGATTTTATTCATATATTCAAAGGAACATATTATATGGTGGTGAAACAAAAAGAAGTTTTAAAGTGAGGTTAATTTCTAATTTGAGTTGTAATTTGAGTCAATCCAGTTTAATGTGCTTTTAATTAATGATGCTTTGATATATGTTTCCAAGTCAGGGAATCTTAAGACAACACCATCTCAAGATCTAATATGATGTGTATACGCAATCTTAATTTTGTTTGGGCACCATACAAAGTTTAAAGTTTTATGAGTTTAATATAATTATTTCTAGGATGGGTGTCTAGAGCCAGAACAATATATAAAATGTTTGGAAGGAGAGTCATTTTTAACAATTCCAATCTGTTCTCAAATGAAAAAAAAAAACATATTGTTCCAGCTACTTATGTACGTAACCTGAGATATTATGCTTTTATAATTTGTTTCTTGTTTTTTCCAAGTTTTTGCATAAGGTTATCCCTAAGTAATTTAGTGTATTAACTTGTTCTCCAATAATGCTTTGGTTAATTAGCTGAGATTTCCCTTAGTCATTAAGAATAATAAGTTTAGATTTTTGCTTATTAAAGTGGAGGCCTGAGATTTTTTTGAAAGTTATTTATTGTTGTGCCTAGTTCTAATAATTCTTGATTTGACTTAGGTATGTTAAGCAGAATATCATCCGCAAGTAGTGCTATTTTTAGAATTGTATTGATTATAAATATTAATGCTTTTGATTTCTTGATTATTTCTTACTGATGATGCTAATATTTGGATGACAAGGGCAAATAATATTGGGGATAAAGGGCAACCTTGTTTGGTGCCTTTGGTTATGGGGATATACTTTGAAGTGAAGGGACCTAATTTGCCATATGCCAAATTATCTTTATAAATAGCCTTTATCATGGAGATAAACGATATTGGAAACAAGAATGGTTTTAGTGCTTCAAACAAAAAATCCCAGTTTACAGAGCCAAATGCTTTTTCTAGGTCTAGACTCACCAACAAGGCTACTTCACTTTCTTTATTTAAGAATTCTATTAATGTTAATATTCTTTTGATATTAACAGGAGTGTGCCTTTTTATGAATAAACCCGGTTTGGTCATTATGAAATAAATGTGAAAGTGGAACCTATATTTTGTCTAGAAATATAGACATAAAGATTTTGTAGTCATTATTTAATAAGGAAATTGGTCTATACGATTTACATAGCTGCAAATCTTTGTCGGATTTAAGAATAGGGGTAATCAAGGAGTATCTCCAAGAGGGAGGAATGACATTTTTAGTTTGTACTTCAATCAGGGTCTTATGAAGTAAAGATATAATTGAATCTGGAAAAAGCTTATAAATCTCTACTATGATGCTATTTATGCCAGGAGATTTGTTAGGATTAAGGTTTTTGATTTTATTTTTGGTTTCATTTTGAGTTATTCATTTCTTGAGAGTTGTACTAAGATTTTCTGGGATGGCATTCAAATTTAAAGCAATCAGTTCTTGGGCTGTAACATTTTTCTTTATATTATCAGAGTTATAATGTTTGGTGAAATGATATCTAAAGGCTTCTAATATATCCCCAATATCAGAAACTATCTTATTAGTACCTTCATGCAATAATTTTATGATATTATTTGCCTTGGAATGCAATTTTGCTCTATGACAAATTGCACATGTTTGGGAGTAAGAGCATGAGAGTTTAATTTCATTTTTTTCTAGTGCTAAGTTTGTTTTGTGTGCCAAAATATCTAGGTATTTCTTGTTTACTGCATCTATTTATTTTTTGTTATTTGAGTTTAATTGTGATGACTTAGATCTCAAGTAGGTTAATTGAGATTGTAGGTTTTGTAGTTCCGATTCCCATTCCTTAAGTTTTTTCTTATACCAGACTATAGTTTTACCATAAATATATGCTTTTAGAGCATCTTAAACCATAATAATGTTTGTTTCAGAGTTATTATTTATCTCTAAGAAGATGTTGAATTCTGACAATAACCATGTTTTAAAGTCTTTTACTTTGGTGAAATAGGCAGGAATTCTAATAATAGTATTTAGTTTCATGAAGTCCGTTTGTATCTCTAACATAAGACAATCATGGTCTGATAAAGGACAAGGAAGGATAGTATAGGATGTACGCTTTAATTTTAAATCATTGGAGATAAGGACTTTATCTATTCTGGTTTGAGTTTTAGATCTATGATCAGTGTGTGTATAACAGAGTGATTTGTTATTTTTAGAGTTATATCTATCATACAGATTATGAGAATGTATCCATTTCTTAAGAATTTTAGCAGTCGATGTTAGTCTAAGTGGACAACTACTTGTTGCATCAGAATTATCTAATAAGCAGTTAAAATCACTCCCTAGAATCAGATTCCCTTTTGATATACTATCAATAAGATCGAGATGTTGCTTAGCAGTTGAAGCACACAGTCCTGGGAACCAGTAAAGGTTAACAAGCATCCAAATTCTGTGATTGAATTTAGCCAGTAGTCCCTTAGGGTTTTCATGCTTATTTAATATCTGAGGGCAGATAATATTATTCTTTCACAGGATCATCACACCTCTCCTTTTAGACTGAAATGAAACATGTGCTAGTACCATATATGTGTTTGGTTTCCAAACATCCTTTCCTACATTTTTAAAATGTGTTTCCTATAGGAATACTATTTGAGGTTGTTTAAGTTAAGGTATCTCAGAAGGTTTGACCTCTTCTTTGAATTATTGATGCCATTTATATTAAGTGAAGCTAAAGACAAAGACATGGTGAGTTATAGGAGTAATTTCTCCAATGATTAGTAATAACTGATTTTATTATCTCAAAGCATTCAGTGAAAATTTGAGACTTCCAAACTTTGATTTGTTTAAGTGACATGTTTGCAAGAATCATGACTGTGAGTATGATGTGAAGTATATTATAATCAGGCCTAAGTGCAGAAAGAATCAACAAAATAATCATATTAAAACAGAGAGAAACAAATAATATAATTCCCCAACACATACATGGAATTAAAAAAAAAAAACTCCCACTTTTAAAGATGAGATAAAATCAAACTGCTTTCCCAAACCATCATGAATATACCTATCAGCTCTAAAATGTACTAGTAGAAATAAAAAACACCTTGCCAGCCAAAGAACTTCAGGTACACGAACAAAAGCGAAAGTGAAAAAAAAACAAAAGTCCAATGCTCAGTAACTATGTTTAATAAACAACAAAGCTTTCTAAGACTCATATAAGTAAACCAGGTACTATACCATGCTTTAATTGTGCACATTGTGTGGATATTAATACAGACATATTCTTTAAGCATCCGTTAAATGGAAAGATGTTTAAATTTACAGCTAGAGGTACATGTAGTATATGACATATAGTATGTTTTACTAATTGCACTCCTTGTAATTGTTTTTTTACATCGGTAAGACAAATAAGAAGTTTAAAGAGGGGATAAGTGCACATTTATCTGATATTCGAAGAAATATTTCGACAAATGCATTGGCAAAACATATTTCCACCAGTGGTACACAGCATAATTTTAAGTTTAGAATTGCACAAGTTATATGTATTAATGCCAATGGAGGGGACATTGTCAACAAAACTGAACTAATGGAATATAAGTGGATAAACTATTTCCATGATGATAAGTTGCCAGGGTTGAACACCAGTGTTAGCATTAATCCTATCTTAAAAGATAGACCCAATTTAAACAGTTTTAAAATATATTATTATTTTTAATATTGCTTTTTTGGTCAATGCTTTTTATATATTTTATTTTATATATGTATTTTTTATATATAGTAAGGGCACTTTAAATTAGAATGAAGTTGATTGACTGTTTGAGCTGATTGGCTGTGTTACTACACTGGTGACAAATTTTACTTGAAAGCTTTGTTGTTTATTAAACTTAGTTACTGAGCGTTGGACATTTTGTTTTGCTAAAATGTACTAGTAAGGAGACTTGTGCTATAAACATACAATTGATTTCTACTAAGTTATTAAAATGTAGTGAGAAAAATGGAAAAATGCACATATATTAGTATCTTAAGTTACATATGTAATACTGGAGGTTGAGGTTCCTATCTTTGATGTGAGTTACTATATGAGATCAAATGAGTTTAAAACAAGTACAAAAATCTTTATCTAATAGCTAAAGTCAATAAAAATTAATATTTTAATTATTTTATCCAAAAATATATAGGTAAAAAGGAAGTTGGACTCCCCTTATATATATATATATATATATATATATATATATATATATATATATATATATATTTATATATATATATATATATTTCAAAAGACTGGTGCACATGTATTAGAAAGTATTGTCAACAACAGTAATGAACATCAAAGAAGCCTGTAGCCTGGCTCAGGCATTTATATCTAGTTAGAGTATATGTCAGTCCAACTGAAAGTCTCTCATTTTGTATTTAAAAATGTTAATTAACTAACAACATGTGTAAAAATCTTTGGGACAGTGTAATAGGTATATAAAAAATGCATAAATGATTGCTTGAGCATAGTTATTCATCAACACTCTAATCTTTTGTTCATATATATTGTTCTAATCAAGTAAAAGGCTGGATATAAACGTAAAAGCTCCCAAAGATTTCTCTTAGGTTAACATTAAGGGACTTCACAGTTACCGCAGTGAAATATATTAAAGTACATTTTGTTAAGATGAATACATAATGTTGGACTGCATTTATTTTTATTGGTTTAAAAGCCTGAATTCATTATTATCTATATTATTTGTAACAAGAAGTAGTGAACCACCAAATCAATAAAGGGAAAGTGAGTTGACTACATTAAATGTGCTTAATGCTGACTGTTCTCAACAGTGCAAAAATAAAACTTCATGTAAGCTATTAGGTCCATAGGTTCATAGGTTGGTACTAGGCTATTGGCCCTAGGGCCTATACAAGCCTAGCCATAACTATTCCCTGGCTATTTCTTCCTACAGTATTTACTTCCCTGGACCCTTGTCTATTCGGGTCTATATCACAAAATCAAACTTCCAAAATGTCGAACACCATAAGTTCGAACTTGGAAGATATAATTTGGATAACATCAACACTTCAAAACAGCAACTTTTTTCCCAGGGAAAAATTTGCTGTTCCAAAAAACACACACATAACACAATCACACCAAACACCTTCAAAACCTACACTAAACCTAACATACACCACTATCTATGCACTATCCTTAACCCAGCCCTAACACTAAAGCCCATCACTACCACACACTTACCTGACCCGTGCCCTAACCCTAAAGTCCATCACTACCGCACACTTACCTGACCCGCGCCCTAACCCTAAAGTCCGTCACTATCGCACACTTACCTGACCCGCTCCCTAACCCTAACATCCGTCACTATCACACACTTACCTGACCCACGCCCTAACCCTAAAGTCCATCACTACCCGTTCGTACGCTTACCTTGACCCGGTCTGAAAATGCCGAAGCCGCAGAAACAGCCAACCAAATTCTTTCCCTGGGAAAGAATTTGTGTTTCCGCGGCTTTGACATTTTCAACTTTTGAACTACCAAGTTCCGCCCTCCGGTATTCGGCATTCTCAATGTTCAATTTCATGATAGGAACCCGTCTGTTCTTATAATGGTAATAATGTAGCATCATATAGCTACTAAGCACTGTTAAGTAAAGGTTAGTGATGATTATTCCATTTCCTGTGTTATTAAAACAAATTTCTTTACATCACACTCTATTTCATCTTCTGTTCAGACACAGATAATTTATTCTGTGTTATATTCTAATGACTCATCTTGTATCTATTTATTATTTCTTTTACTTCTGCAAGGTCTTCTTAACTTGCTCTTGTTTTCTAAACAATCTCAGTTGGATTGTAGCTACTTTAAATATTTTACATATAATTGAGAAATTTCAACAAACTTTGTAATAGAGAAGCAAGTTATATGTTCATTAATATAAGGAACCTTATCATTAACTAGGTTGTATTGCTGTAACAATACTTGTAGCTTCTAAGTATACCACCAGAAGGCAACGCATGTGTTTTAATCTATGTTAAATCTAGTTGTTTACACCTTTTATTCGCCTCATAAAAGACAGATGATTCTTAGAAGTTATTCTTGCTCAAGATTCTTACAGTTATAAAAGCTTCTATATAGCCAAAATCTGAGAACTGAACTGGACCTAAGCCCGCTATCTTAGTGCAGCTACCTATTATCATATTCACATTTATCTGTGTGCTTATTCACCCTAAGAACTGTCATGAAAAGACTCTGAGAAGTGCTGTTTGAAAGTGGCATCCAGGACCATCTCACGCATGTTCTTGTCACCATAGTAATGAAGCATGTGATTTCTTTTTTTTTTTTGCATGTAACTGCCTTAATGTCTACAATTAGCAGGGCTACAACACCTGCTTTTGCATGTAACTGCCTTAATGTCTACAATTAGCAGAGATATAACACCTTCTAGTAAAAAATGTTATTAGATGACAACCATATAGACCTTCTGGTCTTATGCAGCAATATGAAAAAGCTGTTAACCAGGTTGTGCTATACAAATACTCTGTACTTGTCTTCTGTCTAATAGAACTTCCTTGGCACTGAAGCTTAAGGGTATAGTTAAAACAAAATGTTCTTAAAAGCTTGTACAGTTTGCTGTCTTCAAGTATTACATAATCAGGAAACACTGCTACAGCCTTTAAATTGTGTGCATATTTATGTTTCTAAGTCTAGACTGATTCAGACTTATACTTGTTTCTGTTATTTGAATTGAAATTAATAATTATATTAAACTGTTATTTTCCAATTTCAAAACATCAGCTTGAAATTTTTTTTTATAAATAAAATAATCTAACTTACTTAAATGCAGCAGTCTGAGTGTTTTTAGCTTTTCATAAGAAGTTTGGAGCTAAGGGTACATCTCCAATACTGTTCCCTACACTTCCTGTAGGGTGCAACATAGCAGAACAGACCAACAGCATCCAGAAAACTTAGGGAAGACAAGGCAGACAGCTCCAGGGTCATCTAAAGGTAAGAAAAAGCTTCACCTCAAATTTAAACAACATTCTTTGAGTACAAAATGGCTTAGTGAGGTAAAAAAGGGAAAAATAAAGCTAAAAAATGCTGCCATGTATATTAGTGGATGTTAGTGTAACGGATACTCTAAACATTAATAAGACAACCTGCCGGATTCACAAAACCTCCATATAAGACTTAATATGTCTTACTCGGAGGCTGCAGTTGAACGGTATGACGTCAGCATGCCATGCATATTCATGAGGGCATGCTGAATCATACCCAAGTCTAACATGGTCCATGTAGGAAAGTAGGGGGCGTGTCCGATTGCCGAGTACAGCAAAGGGACACGCCCCCAGAAGAGTCAGAGTCCTGAAAGTAAACACCCACGAGCGAGTCTGCTGAAATGTCAAGGACACAACACCACACATCCACACAGACTAAACCCTACTGAAAATATGTAAACTGTAAAAATAGCAGTTTCCTTTTTTTTTTAATAATTTCCAAAATGTTTGCCCGCATTTGCACTCATTTGTGCGGGTATGCCCTTCGCTCAACCACAGTTAGCAGATATGACATTGAAAAGCATATAAGATCTACATATGCAAATTAAGCAAAGTAGCAATAGCGTAGCGGTAGAGACGTCGCCCAAAGAATAGGTAGTCACGGTTCGAGGCCCACAACATCCCCCTCCATTTTTCTTTAAATAAGTATGAAACAATTCCCCGATATATATAAATTTAATTTAAGTAAAATGTAATGAAATGGCCCATGTATTTTTGAACAAAACCTATATGATGTATATATATAAAAAGGATCATAATTGCCCGTAGCTTAGCAGCGCTTTAACAAGCTTAATATGAGTGCCCATAGCTGAGCAGCGCTTTAACAAGCTTAATGTGAGTGCCCGTAGCTGACCAGCGCTTTAACAAGCTTAATATGAGTGCTTATGGCTAAATAAAGCATTACCCAGCGTAGGCCATTTGTGCAGAGCTGCGCAGAGCGCCAACCAGCTTACCGTCGGGCAATGTTGGGCAAGCTGTAGCAAAGTCGCCTTTACACAGACATGCCTACTGAACAGTCTAGACAGTAGTAAAATAAAAAAGCAATGGCAAGAATCGAACCCAGAATACTGTGCACCATAGTCTAAGTACTAAACCACTAAGCCATGACAGTTGCGGTGAGAAATACAGCATTACTATACATATAGGAATGAATGAAAATATAACCATGACAAAGCAGGTTTGCTGTAAGCAGAGAAATATCCAAAATGGCCAATCATAGATAAGTGTGGGAAAACCGGCATATATAAGCCCCATAGGTGGGAATACACACCATAACTGATTGTGGTACCCATTTGCAGTCAGGATGGCAGAGGTGCAGGAGAGGGAAATCGCTTTAGAGCACAAAGGTGGGGTGTTGAGGAGTCAAAATATATGGTTTGGCTCCTAGTCCATGATCATGAAGCGCAACTCATGCAGGTCCAGGTTCAATGGGGAGCGTATAAGGCAGAGGCGTGGAACCGGTTGGCACATCATCTCACCAGTGCCACAGGCATTCTGAGGACTGGTGAACAGGTCCGTCAACACCATGCGGACCTGAAGCGACGAAAGGAGGACCAACTGAACCGATGGATCCAGGAGGCCCGCCAAATGTCCAATGCCCCACTACTGAGTAAGTATCCATGTAATTAAGTATGTAAGAAATGCTATCCTAGCCTATAGTATGGATAGGTATGTTACAATATTCATTCATTTATATTACAGCTGCAGGTGTTCGTTCCGTGAATCGGCAAGCCTATGCTGATAGGCTGGTGAGGTTGCGCCACCAGGCAGGTTAGTAATTATTCTGCTGGTATTGTTATAGAATATAAGTGGGACAGCTTGTAAAAGAGTCCAGTGTTGTAACCCAGTAATAAAGGTGAAATAAGCCTAGAAGAAAGATTCTGCTAGTATTGTAAGATTAGATAAGTGATGCAGCCTGGAAAAGAGTATTGCAATCCAGTAATAAAGATAAAACAAGTCTCAAATAGAGTTTCCACCTGTATTGTAATATCAGATAACTGCTTCAGCCTGAAAATGAGTGTTGTAATCAATCAACAAAGGATAGACAAGTGTCGAATACATCCTTGTAAATTCTGCCATATGAAATAAGTGAGTCAGCTGGAAAGGATTGTTGTAACCCAGTAATAAATGTTAATAAAGCCTAGAATTAAGTACTATCCTGAAATGTAAATATAAAATAAGTGAGAGAGTGTGAGAAAGAGAGTTTGAAACTACCAAGAAAGTTGTAATAAGTCTGGAATAAAGGTATACTGCATTCACTACATAATGAAATGAATGAGACAGCCACAACCAAAGAGTGAAATGTCTTTAATAAAGTACAGAACCTGGACTGTGTCCGTCCCACAATTTGGATATGTTGCTGTACCCTTGCATTATGGAGATAGTATGGTTGCATGAAATGCTGAACATCCACAGTTGTCTAGACCCATATAAATCAAATGTAGCAGGATGCTTTACCTGAACACAGCCAGATATGAACATATATGAATAAAAATGGAATGTATATTAATGTAGCAGTAACATCCCCATCACCAGCATTCCTAAGGTTACATACAGGAAACTGTACTAATACATGTAGTGGATATATATCTGCATCTACTGGGAATGTACAGTATATGTATAGGTAGTTTAAGTTGTTAATGTAATATTTCTCCAGCCTACCCTATTTTCACAAATTATGCCATTCCACACCAAACTGGGTATGTGTATTCACAATTAATTCCCATGGACATTTGTCCTGTTGGTATATACATATCTGCATGTACGTTGATGCATGTGCCCTGTTCACATATCCAAACCTGATGGCCTGTGCCACCAATCAACCCTGCATGCTGTTGTAATGTCCACTGTTGTTCTAAATATGCATGTGTTATGCTTGCTGCTCAATGTTCGGAATTCATGTGTGTTTGGTTAATGGGAATACTGATGCATGCTGTTACAACTAATTTTGAATGGTGTTGTTTGTTACTAACCCAAAATACCATAAAATACTGCTAAACTTAGGACAACAGGGAAGGTGGGTTCCAGCGGACCCACCTCTCCCACCTCAACTGGTGAGTGCACCTGGCACCAGTGCCCAGGCCGGGACCTCCTCCTCCAGTGGCCCTGTGCCACCTTCGGGTGGAAGCACTGCAGAGGATGGGGCTCATGCCCCCTCTGCAAGCGTGGCCGGAGGAGAGCCTCCACTCACCCTCCATAGGGTCCGGTCTGTGGTGCGTAGTGAGATTAGGCGTTCCGTGACTGATCCCCTACGCCAGTTTGAGGCGAGAGTGGTGCAACTCACGGGTGTGCCTGCCCATCCTATCCAGCCCCCAGCACAGCCCCGGCCTGGGCTGTGAAGGCGCAGTGGTAACTGCCCATGGGTGGGGATCTCAGTTCCACTGTTGCCATCTATGGGCTCATGGGCTTGCGATATCCAAGCATCCGTCCCCATCAATTGTGTTTACCTCCCACATGTGTCATACTCCGCCACTGTATGCGTCTTGTTTGTCTTGTCTGTTAACCTCCCCAACCTACCTCCCCAAATATACATACTTCCTGTAACTCACATTCCACTCTCCCCTGAAAAAAAAATAAAAAAAGGGCACTCGGTTCCCACAAAAAAATTACGCCCCATACATAGCTGTCCATTTCGCATACATGTCTGCTGGACATGTAAACTGATAATTACAATTGGCTGTACAACATATTTTGTTGTCCTCACCCCTCTCTCAGGGGTGGAAGGTGTCAAATCTCACTCTAAATTTCTAACATATGCACAGCTGTTGCTGGTAAAGAATTGGGCAGCTATGGGCCTTCCCTACATCCTTCCTGCACATCCCAAGCTTATTTTCCTACTGTCCTACCCTCTTTGTGCCCCCTTTTTCACCACTTTCCTGTTTCCCCATTTTCTTTTCTTTAAAAGAAAATAGCGCGGGTGTTAGCGGGAGTAAGCACTTTTAAGCAGTAGTCAGTGGGTGTGCGCTTGTGTGCGCTTAGATAAGCATAGATAAGCGTAGCTAAGCGTCATGCAAACTCGTGCAAACCTGCTTACAACTGCTTAAAAGTGCCTTAGTCACTCTGTATGACAAGGCCTATAGTCTGCTCATCAGCAAAATAAAATGCCTCTTGTCAGTCTCGAACCCAGGACCTTGAAAACACTAGACTGCATGAATTACCACTCAGCCACAGCAGATAGACAAGAACTTGGTGCTGAAAGAAATATATCATGAAATACAAGGAGTGAATGTAAAGGGAAACTATGAAGGCCATTACACAAAGCTTGTTCTGTGTATCTACTGGCAATTCTTGTGGAATCGCATTACATTAGTGTGATAAGGGAAACAGCCATGCTAGTAGGTAACAATGTTACAGTAGCACCTTACAAACCCCACACAGTATCAGAGCAGGATAAACACTGCCATATTTGAATAGGTAAGAGGCCAGACCTCCCAACTGTGACTGATTTACAGGGATGTCCCTGATTTGCAAACAAATGTTACCTGTGCCCCACTGACTCCTTGTGAAATGTACTCACAGTAGGCAGAAAGGTGGGGAATCCCACATAATGGTAACTGTCAATAAGTTACAGTAGACACTACTTGCATGTCAGAAATGGTGTAGCAATGCATATGCTCAAAATACCCCTCAGTCACAACTGCAGAATATCTGAAATATATCACAGGTGTATCCCACTGATATGTACCTTTCCCTGAGGCTGGTCAAATATATACCTGAGAGTATCTGAGGCCTGGAAGTGTCAGAAACACACAGGCATATCAGCCTGTCTGCTGTTACACACTCTGTGAATAGCTGTAGAATTACTTCCACAAGCATGCCCTTATGTAGGAGTACAACACAGAAATATCGAAGGATGTAGCCATCTAACATACTAATGACAGTATAGCAATTCACAAGCACTGCATGTGCCTGATATTCATAATTGTTAGTACAATATACTTAGTTGTCCTCACCCCTCTCTCAGGAGTGGAAGGTTTCAAATGTCACAGCAAATGTCAAACATATGTACAGCTATTGCAGTTAAAGAAATGTGCAGCTATGGACCTTCCCTACACCCAGCCTGCACATCCCTAGCTGGTGTCCCCACTGACTTCCTGCTTCCCGCTTACAACTGTTTAAAAGTGCCTTATTCACTCTGTATGACAAGGCCCCAGTACTGCTCAGCAGCAAAATAAACTACCTTTGTAAGTGTCAAACCCCAGACCTTGGACTCACTAGACTGCATGAAGTACCCCCAAGCCACAGCAAACATAAAAGAACTTAGTGCTGAAAGAAATATATCATGCATTACAAGGAGTGAACATAAATGGAAAATAGGAAAGCCATAGCAACACAGTCCAGTAAAGAAAAATATCAGGCATTCAAGGAGTGAATGTAAAGGGAAAATAGAAAAGCCATAGCAACACATTGCAAGAACTACTGTTGTATGCCAGTTAATCCACAAATCCCACAGGAAAGTACATAATCCCATGTAAACAGTTTTAGCATTAGCAGGTGTGAGTTAACATACACACTGAGCAGAGTGCACTGGAAGAAGCAACAGTCAGGTTTCAGTACAACATGCATTTCAGTGGCTACAACACAGCCTCAGATATGAGAGATATACCAACCTTCTGACTGACACAACAGTGTTCACAGCAAACCAGCATGGTCCCCACCTTGCAAAACTGAAAGGCCTACGCCTACCTAACCTATCATTTTATAGCAGTGTCCTGAAATCACAGTGAGAACTGCAATTACCACACAGCAGGCTGCATGCAATTACTAAATGCTGGCCACCAATTGGTGCAGAGGCCATCACATGCACATGTGCAGATACCTACAAAAGCAGCCTGTACTGCCAGTCCACACATGCATATGTGTTAGCAGTCTGTATCTATATGTATATGCAGATGTGCATAGGGCAAGGGACATACTGCAACTGTTAGTGAAGGCTGGACATACATATGTAGTTGAAGGTTGCTATGTGCACATATCAATATAGGTTGTAGTTTGTGGCACTGAAGACTGCATGCAGTGCAGTTATATGTCTGTATATGTACAGCAATGGATGTTTAGAAGTGTGTGTGTGTGTGTGTGTGTGTGTGTGTGTATATATATATATATATATATATATATATATATATATATATATATACATAATCTATATATATATCTATCTATCTATATATATATATATATATATATATATATACATATATATATATATATATATATATATACATATATATATATATATATATATATATATATATGTACATAGATAGAGAGGTATGTATAGATAGAGATATATAGATAGATAGATAGATAGATAGATAGATAGATAGATAGATAGAATATGTATATACATATAGATATAATAGATACATACATATTTAGATATATATGTAGATACATACAGATAGATATGAATGTCTATAGATATGTATATATATATATATATATATATATATATATATAGTTATATAGAGTGGTGTGTGTGTGTGTGTATACATATATATATATATATACATATATGTAGATATGTATATATATTTACATATATATATATATATATATATATATATATATATATATATTTATATATATATATATATATATATATATATATATATATATATATATATATATATATATATATATTAAGAGAGAGTGAGAGAGGGGGACATGGGGGCAGATGTACTGCAACAGGTGCCTGGTGACCAAGGCATGGACTGAACACCAGTGTTGATACTGCAGTACCATACCCCATTCTAAAACATGTTACCCACTAACTACCACATAGGTGGTTGCCTGCCTATCATTGGAGGTGTCAGAAGGGAACATGGGACACAGGTGTAAAATAGCCTCCCCTTTGATATCCACCGTGGCACACTAGTCTTGTAATCCCTGTACATGGTATGTGTCATCACAAAAGGTGTGTCAGCTAGGGAAATGTAAGTCAGTGTGCCCCTCTACACCTCACAATGTCCTATGCAGTATGTACCTCCCATGGGAACTACAGCAAGTGGAAAGGCCACAGACATACCTAACAAAGACTGATAATGCCCTCAAACACATTCCCTATGCAGACTGACTCACAAAACCACAGCTAGAGTGCCTTGCATACTTCCTACACAGAGGTTACCACTGCTGGACATACGGAGTTATGTCACACCCATACCAGTTGGCCAACTACCATGGCAACACCTCACAATCCGTCCAGCCTACATGACCTAGGGCCATAATCCTTGTCACTGCACTAAACAGCACATGCTGGAGGTACAGGTTTCTATACACAAATATGCCATACCCTGGACTAAACCACCCAGCATTAACAAACAAGGCTCCTTATTAGTAGATGTCATACATACCCCTGATGAATGTTATGGAGATAGGTAATATTCCCTTTGAGTCACCTCTGTGTAACCGTTTCACAGGAGCAAGTAAAATCACATTACATGTGTCCCAAAGGGCAGGGTAGCATATGGCTAGGCTGCCCTAGGCCCAGGGCCAATAGCATAGTACCTACCTATGACACAATGCACACACACATGTACTCAGTGCAATACCAGCTATGTGAGGTTGAATGAGTGTGGCACTGACTGTGTGCAAGGTCTGTAAAGGTGTGATAGCTTAGCGTGAGTTTGTGTCTGTCATGGTAGTTTGTGCCGTAGGTGTGAGGCCAGAGAAAGATGTGTCAGTTATCGGGATGCAAACATAGTAGATTGGCATATGTTGTGCTGTAGTTCCCTGTATACAACTGTGGTGTCCCATCATAGGCAGAAGCAATACATGTATGCTCAGTAAGTGGTACTGCTGTTGAATCCAGCTCACATATGAACTGTTGTACTACCTGAAGTTGTAGGCCTAAACACTACAGTATGGTGTATGTTCACATTCCCTGGTAACACTGTCTGGTGTGTTTCCTGTAGTCTGCACAGATTACATACCTCATGCATAGGTATCTGTAAGTAGGGGCACACAGTACTATAAGGTACACAGTTAATGCTCATCTGTGTCGTCATACATTTGTGTGTTGTATGTATGTGTAATGTGTGTGTAATGATGCCTGTACCATGGCCGCAATCACATGTGTGTGACAGGGTATGTGTGTGTACCTGGCAGCATGTATACTCTGTGACAGCAGTATGCTGGCTATATTAACAACTGTGCACATATGTCAAGTAGGGGTATGGCATCAAAGACTAGGGTGGATTACCATTTAAACTGTTAAATGTGCATTGCATTCATTGCATGGGATGACAATATTCTTCATCCATTAGCTTGATACATACCCCCAGTGTGAGGTTGTGCATTGTATCCCAAACAGTGTGCCGAGTGCTGGTGTATACTAGTTTGTTGTATGGAGTGTGGCAGGCACTGTCAGACAGTTGTGGAATGAGCATTGATATGTGGTATCGAACATGTGTATCCCCTGATAGACAGACAGATGCTATATATGGCAGTTAAGTGATATCAGTACATTAGAATATTAAGTGTGCCACATGACTTGCTCACATATTTTTCTTTTCCTTCCAGGGTGATGGTGCATCAGCGTAACCCACCTTATACAGCAGCAGAGGATCAGGAGATCCACCAGAGCCTGGTGCAGAATTTCTCTGTGCTGTTTTCCAGGACCAGCAGAACCAGCATGAGAGGGCTGCACTGTGGCAAGATCTTGTCCGTCGGGTAAATGACATAGGCATGCATAACCAGACATATGAGCAGGTACGCCATCACTGCAGTGATTTAATTAGACATGTCTGGCAGCGTGTGTCTGATATCCACAGACAACAGCTTGCCACAGGTGGTGGGGTACCTATCCACCCCCCCTCACCAGTGTGGAGGAGCACCTCCTAAGTGTTGTGGCTCCAGGCCAACAACAACATCCACAAACATGTGTCATCATGGAGGCCGGAGCCACCCAGCATGTTGAAATGGAGTGTACTGGTAGTTTATGCATGTGTGAGATATGTACTGTGTGTGTAGCTGTTAACCTGCCTATTCTTCTGCAAGATTGATATTCTGAGCATAATCTGTACACCTGTGAAAGCCACATGTTGTACTACTGTACTTTATCATTCTCACAGTATCAATGGCACAGTTGTGGCCAGTGGCAATCACTGTCATATTTTTGCAGGTCCCTCTGGAGTGACAGCAAGGCAGCCAATCCATGCTGGTGAGTGTGAAATAACAATACTATTGCTAATGACATATGCATGTCATATGGAGGTGTAGTGTGTGCACATGTAACACCTACGCATAAGGCATGCTGTGCATGTTTGCTGTGAGACTATGCATATCCCATTATTCTCAGTAGCTGCCTCACTCACATGCAATACACAGAGCATGACACACATGTGTGGCAACACAGTACTGGACATTGTATAGGCATACCTGATACACATGTACACAACACACACATGTTTGGCATAGACACTACACCTTAGCCTGTTACACTTGTCCAATTATGACACCTGCTGTATGGCCACCCTTCAGTATCCCACTTTATCCTCTATGCAGCACACATAATATACTTGAGGGGTAGAGGCCTACCATGTCTTTGTGCAACAGTCTTGAACAAATAATACATTCATGTTAGGCAATGCTCACTATTGCCCACCTTACACACCCATGTATTAAGTGGCTGTGTAATTGTGGATGTAGTCATGTTACTGCACTTCAGGTACAGCATGCTAGCTGCCTGTCTGGCACACATTGTTATTGTTGACTGACCACAAGAAGCATGTTGATTATGGCTCACATTACTACACCACATCCAGTTCCACTGACCACAAAAGTACACATAGCAGTTATTGTGTAGCACCGTCATGTGTTGTGTGTGTGTGTGTGCAAATATATGCACCCACAGCTTGTAACACTTGCACAACATTGTTATGTCCTTGTACACATTGTGTCCCAGGGTGGACACAATCACTGAACAACTACACACAACCATCAAGTACACGTATACTGTTATTAACAAGGGCTGTCTACACTTGCACTGCATGTTCCTGTGCAACACATAATCTGCATGCTGACACATGTGCAGTGATGTTTTTCCTTGTGATACTGTCACCCACCCTCAAACAGTATTGTGTACGTGTTGGATTGCAGGTGTGTCTGTGTTTGTATCTACTGTACGTCTGTCATTGGTCAGCCAATTGACACTACACAGCAGTCAACCCCATCAATGCGCACAGTCATCCTGCCGATACATCCATTGTCACCAATGTCCTTAGCTGAGGGACAGCATATAGTGGGCATTGACCAGGGTAGTGTGGTATCATTGGCACATGCATCCCCTCACAGCAGCCATGGCCAGATTCCTGACATGGTACCACACAGGCAGATGTCCAGGGGTTCTCGTGGGAGCATCCGTGGTCGTACTGCCGCTGTCAGACATGCCCACAGAGGTCTTTCAACCTCAGCTATGTTCCGGGCTGTAATGCAGGCACAGGCATGTATGGAACAGTACACCAGACTGCTATGAATGACACTATGCATGATGTTGCGGCTGCCATCCGTAATATCAGCGAGGTCATTGATAGACATTGGGGGGACACATTAGATCTCTTGCACAACTACATGTCCAGGAGCCAGGACAGTGCAGGACGGTTGAGGCGTCGATGTGGACGTATGCCAGCAACATCATCAGCTGGCAGTCATCGCGGACGACAACAAACCTGCAGCGGCTCCCATAGTGCCAGTACCAGCCCCAGCAATTCTGGGTCTGTGCTGTCATTACACCATCCTAGAAGACCACGTGCACGTGGCTCTGGACAGTCCCAGCAGGGACATGTGTCCTGTCAACAACCCAATGCTTCTGATGACAGTACCCAGTCTGGCTTAGTACCTGATACTGTCCGTAGCACCCCTGCCAGGCACAGGTACAGTATCCGTGGCCAGAGACAGTGATCTGTATGACCTGGCAGGTACAGTCTGTGGCTGTCCACAAACACCCATATATGGCAGCCACATGGTGGAACTGTGTGCAAGCATACACACACACACACACACACATAATGCTAACACCTAGGGCTAACACATACACACACACATCGCATCAACATTGCCCCATGTTGTACTGTTGTCCCTCACTAACAAACACACACACATACATGTCGATTGGATGTGTCAGTGGCAGACTCTGGCAAACCAAGTACACACCCTGTGCATATGATGAAACTGTGCCACCTCCTGCCATCTGTAACATTGATGCAGGAGCAGGATAGCATGGTGCTGATGCACAAGGTGACTACATAGCACTGTAGTAATAATATCATGTTGTTAACAGTGCAGTGTAATGATATCATTGTGGGTATATTCGAGCATGCATGATGCATTAACTATGATTGTCATTGTAGTTTTGTATACACCAGTGTTAATTCCCAAAGTGTACTGTCTGCACATATGCCACATGGCTGTTGTGTGTACCTGTGCCTGCATGTGTTGGGGTGTGGACAGTACATGTGTGATGTTTGCAGCACAGAGTTGCAGGTGTACATTTGTGAACATGGTTAACATGGAACATGACATGGTTTGACAGTATGCTGTGGGTGATACGGTTTCTATATGTCAATGGTCTGCATTCTGGTACTATACATAGCCTACATAGCCTGACATTCCGTGGTCATTACATGGTGTCTCCTCAACTGATACACAGATGTAGGAACCTGGTGTCGGTGATATCCCTGCAGTACTACACTATACCAGTAGCCATTCTTACTGAGCCCCACACATCCCTGGGAACAATACTCTTTGGTATATAGCAGTCTCACGTACATGTCAACACACTACGGATATGTCCATCCACGACTGCAAATGCATACAGTGGCCTACAATCCATTCTACACATGACACACCTAATCACCACAAGGGTATCATACAGACAGATACCTGTTGTCCATGCCATGCTGTATTGCTGTAACGCAACTGTAGCATTGTCATCGGCATGTAGTTAACATAGTATTCCAACAGTACCATGTAGGTGGTAGCACCCATCATGTAGAACGGGTAATGGTGTGTACATGTGGACAAGTGTTATCTTGTCTATCCTGTGATATTCACATTTCCAAAGGTATTCTGCAGTCCCTTGGTGTATCACTTAAGCAAGACGGTGTCTGTATGCATATCGGCAACAGTTGCCATACACCTACACTGGATGTCCATCACTCACAGACTTTGCTGTGTTTTAACATGTCTGACATATACTCCAGACATGAACCCTCACCCACATTAATCTATCAAAGCTTTCATGGGTGTGTGTCACATAGTTGGCCTAGGTCACACATCACTGCAGTAGCCTGCATTGTCACCAACATACATGTATGGCCTAAGGTCTGGTAAGCTGTGGCACATGCTGGCAAAGGTAACAACTGTAATCATATGAGGCAGGCTTCACACATAGGAACTATTAAAGGTCACAGGTACATATCTGTATGTGGCACACACATACCTGATGTGTGCATTGAAATTACTGTTATAATAATATGTCATACAATAATAAAAGCAAAGCACACAACACATTGACAAACTGTGTGACAAACACACACATGTCATTTGCAGGATTCAAACCCCTATCTAACTAGGTTATGATAGTTGTAAGAGATGCATTAGCGCAGCGCGCTATTCGCATTACTAGATAATTTCTCTTCTCCTGCTGTATTTATAAGGTGCCGACATCATCAGTCTTTCCAAAGACGAATGTACTTTTAGTGTGTTATCCCAGTCTTCAAAAAGGCCATTCCTTTCACAGAGAATTGTATACATACACACTCCTTTGCCATCCCACACAAACACAGAGTTTACAGGATTCAAACCCCTACCTAACTAGGTAATGACATTTGAGAAAGACACATCAGTACAGTGCGCTATTTGCATTACTGGATGATTTCCCTTCTCCTGCTGTATTTATAGGGTGCTGACATCATCAGTCTTTCCAAAGAGGAATGTACATCTTTTACTCTCCCTCAGTATGGGGGATAAAAATATCTATGCATTAACAGATGCCTAGTTCAGGGTCACATATGTACACTGGCACTGCCAGGTTATGTTCTATACCATGCTTTGTGACCACAGGACTTGTAACACACAACACAAGTAGGGGGTGCATCCATATATATCACAGATACACACACCTCTGGGTTGGTACCACTGCACTAAGCATGACAGGCCATACATATACAACTACCATTGTGCAAAACTGCCTTTTGATTTGGTGTGTAGTTCAGACCCCCCCCCCCCCATACCCAGGAACTGCACTCGGCTTTCCTGGGAATAGTGTAGGATATGAAGGTCTTCACACACAGCATTATAGTAGTTGACTTCAGGTACACAAATATTGACTGGGGATACTACTCAGGCCCTCAACAACATCACCCTACAGCCACTACAATTTGTGGATCCATGTGCTATGGCACAACCAGTCACCACACCCACAAGGGGGAATACATATTGGACCTGATCATCACCAACATGGGGACTCTATGTTCCACACCAGAGGTAGAACCCTCATTGTTAAGATCAGACCATAAACAACTTTCCCTGGACATCCATATCCTGTCCCCACCCCCAGCCAATGAAATCACCGTAAAGAATTTCTCAAAAGCAGACTTTGCACTTGTGAAGACTGGGGTAGAATACTTCAAAGGCCGCGTGCTGGAGGATAATACAGCCCAATCTGCAGAATCCTTTACAAACGCATTGTATGAACACCTGCAGGTATGCATTGATCATGCTATCCCAAATAAAACCATGACTCCTCCAAAACAGGAGACCTGTCTGATTGACCCCGGCCATATATAAGCTGTACAACAGAAGGAGGAGGCTACTACATAACAGAGCAATATCCCACAGAGGGAGGACATCTCTGAACAGTATTGGCAAGACACTTCAATCCCTCATAAAATCATCACTTGCACGTTTTGAAAGTGAAATTGACCAGACACTACAGATAATCACAAGGCCTTCTTTAGTTATGTCAGGAATATGTGTGGAAACAACCCAGATATGCTCTGAATTGTTGCATAACAGCACAAAATATGCCAAACCTACGGACATAGCCTACATCCTGGCAGACAGAGTCTGCACAAACACCCTCCCTTACCCCCCAAGGGTACAGATGCCCATCCCAAATGAATGTAACCTCCCTGACATCACAGATGCACAGGTGAAAGGTGCCCTCTCCACAGCAAATAACACAGCATATGTATGGGACCGGACGGTGTCCCAGGCTGTGTCCTACACGAGCTCTGAGTAGAACTGAACACTCACATTAAGTCACTGTTCCAAGTTAGCCTTACTACAGGATATGTGCCCTGAGAATGGCATACAGATACAGTGCTCCCACTCCACAAAGGTGGTGCCACAATGGACCACAGGAACTATCACCCCATAAGCCTGACTAGTGTGGTAGAAAAAGCTATGGAGAGTATTATCATGGAAGTCATAACCAAAAACATTGTGAGCCTCCAGACAGTGGATCATACACAATTCGGCTTTGTTAAGGGCAGATCTTGCCTCTTACACATAGTTCATATCTTTGTAATGGTTACTGAAGCCATGGATGAGGGCAAGGTAGTTCACACAGTCTACCTGTACCTTGCAGAAGCCTGCAACACAATACCCCACTCAGGCATCATACATATGCTTACCAGCTTTAATATCAACCCCTATATGACTAGATGTGTTGCTATCTGCCTCAGGGATGGAACCCACATGGTCAGAATTGCAGGTGCCATGTCCAATTCCAGACCAGTTACAACTGGTGTCTCACTGGGCTCAGTTGTGGGACCTGTCCTGTTCGGTATGTACTTCTCTGAGGTTCAGACTAACACGGGGGGATTATGTCTAACAAACGTCACAGATGACTGCTAACCGGGGGCCATAAGCAACACTGCAGCTGACACATGCTTCCTCCATAAGGGTCTCACAGAGATGGATGCTTGTTGCCAGAGCCATGGCCTCGTGCTAAATGCTAAGACATGCATAATCATCCCCTTTGGGGAAAACAAGGTGCACACAAATCACCACATAAGTGGTAATCCATTAAGTACAGAAGATGTATTTACAGATTTGGGGACCAACATAGATCGTAACCTCTCCTTTGCTAATCACATTGACAGAGTCATTGCACAGACCTTTATATAGCCCTCCTTATCACATGGGGGTTTGCATGTAGATCATGGGAGGTCATTGTGGCCCTCTACTAGTCACTCATCAGGCCCATGTTTGACTACAATGGCCCTTTTGGGGTGTACCTTACCCAACACCTGCAGCAACTACTGTGTCTACAACAGTACCTCCCCAAGAGGATCATGGGCTACACACAGATGTCCTATGCAGCTCAACTAAAGGATCTCCAGCTCTACTCAGTTGCTTAATGCCTACTCAGAGGTAATCTATGCCTGACGTACACAGCCATATCAAACCCAGAAGTAATGGACATGCTCCACCTCATAACATACACGACCCTTAGAGCTACACACTCCAGGGACTTAAACCTCAGCACAAAACTAAATAGGACATGCTGCAGGGGCAGATTCATTACCCAGAGGCTCCCCTCACTCTGGAATTGAATCCCAATTAAAGTTAGACATAGCCCCTTGCCAACCCTCTTCCAGCAAAATCCAGCCGCATGGATGGGAGATTACAAATTCACCCCTGAAATCTCCACTGTGTCCCTGCTTGACAGAGGCACAGCAAACTAGCCTTAAAGGGTGCCTTCTGTGACCTACTTTACAGAGGCATAGTAGGCTACTCTACTGGGGAGGCGGATGCCAAATACACTCTGCCTAGGCTTATAAATTCCCTAGGGCAGACAGCCTAGTATCGACCTCTGCAGCTATGTTTATGTTGGGGATGCACAATATTTGTTGCTGATACTGTTTGCAGGTCTTTATTGCCGTAGCTTTCCCAGTTTCTATGAATAACTTGTGTATCTGCGTAACATGTTTGATCATGACAGGGTTCCAGTATATTAATATATGTGTCTGTTGTCATTTAACTGTGTGCACAGGGCAGATTGCTGGATCGTGGGAGGTTCCTGGCTTAACACATACAACTGCCAGATATGTGTGGCTGACTGCTATACTCAGACATGGCCTAAGTGTGTGAGCATGCCCAGTTCAGGCTTTCCATGGTTTGTTGCCTGACATATGTCTCATTTATCCAAGTGTGTGAGCATGCCCAGTGTGACCTTTCCATATGTTGTGATCTGAATTCCACTACATTTGTGGCTGTGTGTGAACATGATCAATATTGACATTTATACTGTGTGTGTTGGAAGTCATGTTGTGTTCTTACTGCCAGACTCCTATGTGCTATAACTCAACAGGGATTGTGCTGTGCCTGCAGGGTTTCCATGGGATAGTTTTCAAAGACTTGTCAATATTCTTTCATACTGGCTGAACACTGCAATACTGTCATGGTGTACTGGTTCAGTACTTTCACTATGGTGCACAGTATCATGGGCTTGAGTCCCATCACTGCTTTAAATGTTCATACTGAGCAGACCAGACTGGTTAAGGGCCAGTTGGGCAACTATGAGCATGTTACATTTTGTTCAGCTATGGCCTATTTAAACCAGGCTTGTCCAACATTGCTGTGTATTCACCAACTTGGGTGGACATTGCCAAACATTACTCCACATTGACCACAGTTGTACTAGTTGGTGTGTGTGATTCTCTTCATAGATTCATACTAGGCTATCTGCCCTAGGGCATTTATAATCCTAGCCAGAGTGTGTTTGGCTTTCAACACACATTTTAAGTGGAGTTTGCCATGACATTTTTCAAGGTTAGTATACTGTGCCTCTGTCTAACAGTGACATAGAAGTGATACCCAGGGTAAACCTACAATCTCCCATCCACTCATCCAGATTTCTCTTGAAAAGAGTCAATGAGGGACTCTGGCTAACCTGGAGTGGGAGTTTACTCAAGCGTGGAGGGAGCCTCTGGGTTATGAATCTGTCACTCCAGCATGTCCTATTTATTTCAGTCCTGAGGTTCAGGTCTCTTGAGTGTGTAGCTTGATGGGATTCTGATTTTCCAAGGTGCAGCATGTCCATTGATTCCAGGTTGGACATGGCTTTATGCATCGGGCACAGATCACCTCTGGGCAGGCAGTATGCCACTGAGTGGAGCTGCAGTTTCTTTAACTGGGCAGCAAATGGCATGTGTTTGAGCCCTTTGATCCTACTGGTGAGGTACTTTTGTGGTCTTTCCAGCTTCTGCAGGTGTCTGATAAGGTACATCCCACAAGGGGCATTGTACTCAATTATGGGCCTGATGAGGGATGAGTAAAGAGGCACAATGACCTCCCCTGATCTAGATGTGAATACCTTCATGATTAGGTGGGCTATATGAAATGTTTTTCTAAACACTTTGGCCACGTGGTTGTCAAATGAGAGATTGCTATCAATTTGGGTCCCCAGGTCCCTTATCACTTCTTCCATACTTAATGGGTTACCACCTATGTGGTAATTTGTGGGCACTTAGTTTTTGCAAAAGGGGATGACTATACACTTTTTTTGCATTTAGCTTGAGGACATGGCTCTGGCACCAGTTGTCTGTTTCTATGAGGCCCTTTTGTAGGATGCTTGTGTCAGCTGGAGGGTCGATTATGGCACCCATTTTGCAGTCATCTGCAAACTTGTTCAGCCACAGTCCTTCTGTGTTAGTCTGTACCTCCGAGAAATATATACCAAACAAGGGAAGTCCCAGGACTGAGCCTTGTGCGATGCCACTTGTAGCTGGTTTGGGGTCTGACATGGCTCCAGCATTTCTGACCATGTGGGTTCTGACCTTGAGCCAGTTTGCAACCCATCTAGTGACATAGGGGTTTATATTGAAGCTGGTGAGCTTATCTATAATGACCAAGTGTGGTATTGTATGGAAGGCTTTTGTGAGGTCCAGGTAGGCTGTGTGGACCACCTTCCCCTCGTCAATGGCCTTGGTGACTGTTTCAAATGACTCAACCAGGTTTAAGAGGAAGGATCTGCCCTTAACAAAGCCAAACTGGGTAGGATCCAGTGTCTGTAGGTCCCCAATATTTTTATTTTTGAGGTCCATGATGATCCTTTCCATAGCTTTGCAGACCAAGCTAGTGAGGCTTCTGGACCAATAGTTTACAGTATCCATTGAGGCACCACCTTTGTGGAGAGGGACCACTGTTGCTGTACACTGCTCTTTGGGTACATATCCTGTGTTAAGGCTGAGATTGAACAGTGGTTTTATGTTTGTGTTCAATTCTTCTTGGGGTTCATGTTGGACACAGCCCAGGACACCGTCTGGTCCCATTGATGCTGTGTGTTTTGCTTTGGAGAGGCTGGCTGTTACCTGAGCATCTGAGATGTCAGGGGGCCAGCACTCTGCTGGGATAGATATTTGCCCTTTTGGTGGGGAGGGGGGGAGAAGTTTGCACTGAACCTGTCAGCTCGGATGTTGGCAATGTCTGTGGGTTTGGTGTATTGTTTGTCATTTTGGACTAATTCTGAGCATATCTGGGAATTCCCACCCAGGTTCCTACCATAACTAAAGAAAGCCTTGTGATTATCCTTAGTGTCCTGTTTAATTTTTATCTCAAAGATGGCCTTAGACAATTTTATGTGTGGCTGTAGTTTTTCAATAATACTGATCAGAGATGCCTTCCCTTTTTGGGATTTTGCTCTATCATATAGTAGCTTCCTCCTTGTATTGTATGTTTTTTTATGGCTGGGGTCCACCAGACAGGATGCCTGCCTTTGGAGGATTGGATCTTGGTTTTATCTGGGATTGCACGATCCATGCATTCCTGAAGGTGTTCATAGAATGCGTTTATAAAGGGTTCTGAGATCTGGGCCGTATTTTCCACAGGCACAGGGGCTGTGAAGGATTCCACCTCGGTTTTGAGGAGTGTGACATTTGCTTTAGTGAAAAATTTTCACTGTGGTTTTCTGGCCATGGGCTGGGGTTGGGATGTGAATATCCAGTGAGATTACTCTATGGTCTGATCTTACCAGTGAGGGATACATTTCTGGTCTTGTGCATAGAGTTCCCATGTTGGTGATGATCAGGTCCAGTATGTTTTCCCCTCTTGTGGGAGTGGTAGCAAGTTGTTCCATAGCATTTGAGTTTATAAATTCTAGGAACCTTTGGGCTAGGGTGTTGCAGCTAGGGTAATGCTCCCAGTCAATGTTTGGGTAGTTGAAGTCGCCCAATATAATGGTGTTTGGGGAGACCTTCATATTTTCATGCGTTCTCCAGTCAGCCAAGTGTGGTTCCTGGGTTTAGGAGGGTGGTCTGTAGCAGGCTATGAACTGGAAGGCGGTTTTACCCACTGTTGTTGCACATGGATAGTCTCTGATGCTTCATGCTGTGCCACCAACCTGGGGGGTGTGGGTATCTTTGAAAAATATTGATACTCACCCTCCTTTTGTAGTTTGTTCCATGTTTGGTGGCTGTAAAGCATGGTATGAGGTGTAACCTGTTAGTGCTAGGGTGCTCTTGGGAGCCTTGAACCAGGTTTCTGTTACTGCACAGATATCAACATTCTCCATGCTGAGGAGAGTTTGGAGTGCATGCATCTTGCAGTTTAGACTTCTGGCATTGAGTAGCATTACTTCTAGTTTCTTATCCCTTGTGATACCTATGGAGGTGGGTTTGTCTTTTGAGCCTTACCTAAAAAAGGCACTATGGGGGTGACAGGAGCCTTTGGCAATATCCAAAAGGCCACAGGTGACAGGTGAAAGCCATCCCTAGCGAAGCATCATGTCTTGTTGAGCATGTCATCCCAGGCTGACAGGCATTGGATCCCCTTTCACTGACACCAATACTTAAGCCAATTGTTGTAATTGATCATCTTGTCTTCATATTGTGGCATCATATTTGGTAAGGGTAGGATGATACTCAAGGTCATCAAGTTTGCATACTACATGATGGTAAATGCTGTTTAGCACTACCTTACATTGCTTAACACATGGCAATCATGCCTCAGGTGGTGCTGCAGGGCTGTCTATGTTGGATGCACATACTACACTCCCTGCACATGTTTGAAAGCAGGTTGTGTCAACTTAGGCATCCCTTTCACTATATGTGGGAGTCAGAGAGAGGTATCATTTCCAGGGTTCCTACTGAGCCAGTGTATGTGCTATGCATTGCCTCTTTGCCAAGGCCAAGGCATACTGGGCACACCTCCTTCTGCCTACTGGGACAGGCTCAGGTTGTTCCTCCTCCAAGTCACGCTCTGCCTGTGATGGCCTTGGCAATGGTGGGGGGCTGTTTGGCCCAGGCCTATGCTGGTCCTGCTGCAGCTGTTTTTGCAGAATCATATTATGTAGCATAGCACATACCATGACAATTTGGGTACATGTAGTTGGTGAGTATTGCAAGGCTCCACCAGATGTATCCAGGCACCGGAACCGTGACTTGAGCAACCCAAACACACACTCAATTACATTTTGTGTTTGTGCATGTGCCTCATTATGGCGTTCCTGTTCAGGTGTGTGTGCATTTCTGATGGGTGTCATCAGCCACGGCTCCAGTGCATAGCCAGCATCCCCCACTAAGTGACCATGTGGGATGTCCCCACTGGCAAATGTCTGGTACAGCTGCATCAGATGCCAGATATGGGAATCATGGTAGCTTCCAAGGTAGCCAGCACACACATTCAATATTATGCCCTGGGCATCACACACGACCTGGCAGTTGATGGAGGGGAAGCCCTTGCGGTTAATGTAGGCCCTACCCTGCTCACCGGCTGGTGCTTTGATGCATATATGCATGCAGTCTATTGCACCCACTACCTCAGGGTATTCTGCTATTTGCTGGAAGAGACGTATATTGCTGGCCAATACCTCACAGGAATTGGGGATATCCCCATCATATCACCAGTTGGTCTCTGGAAGGTACCTGTTTGCTAGTATTCTTAGGCCAACACATACTTTGGTTTCCACCTGGATGGGTTCCCCTCTGTTGGTTCTGTGTGTGAGGCGTGGCCTGCACAGCTCAACAATTTTCTGCAGGAAGTCTCTGTCCACTCTATAGCGCTCCACTATCTCCAGCTCATGTAACCCCTGGTATATGACCCTGGGCCTGTACACTCTTCTCCGTCTCCTCACTGTGGGTTGTCCAGCAGCATTTGCATTGTCACCACCCTCAGCATGTTGCATATGTCGCCTTATAACAGCAATGGCAGCCCCTAGCATTTTTTGTCTGAGTGTAGCTTTTTCAGTTTTCACTTCTAGTAGCTTTCTCCAGTGTTGCAGTGTCTTTTGAGAAAAACAAACTGCACTGTTGTTTGCACAGTTTTAAGTGCTGGGCTGGCCTAGTGTTCTGCCTGTGTAATTGCCTGATTCTGATTGTTTTCACCTGCTAGCTCTACTAGTATTCCCTGGTAGTTTCCTACTATTTGTTGTGCTTCCTTTTTCCTTTCTGTTTCCTCAGGGGGGAGCAATGTGCATACAAGTGCAGACACGCTCACAGCAGCTCACACGCACGCACACATGCTTATATGGACTACAACTTGCTTATTTGGGTTAAAACGCGTGCACACCAGCGCAAACGCACTTACAGGTCTTTAAACCGCCTTATACATGCTTACTCCGGCTTAAACGCTCGCACTCACGCTTTTACAAGCGCACTCTGTCTTACTCGGGTTTACAGGCATGCACACGCACGCATACCCGCTCAGCAAGAAACTTTGGTGTTATCCACAGTATACACCTTCCATTTCTTGGCTTTCTCTGGCCTACCTGTTGACGCACCTCTTTCCATTATGTCTAACTGACAGCTGACACATGCCACTCTGCTCCTATGAGCTTTACTACTTTCATACATACCCCTTGTGATGTCACCTATCTCCTACTCTGTTACTCCCCATATCCTACTCCTACACTCCACTGACTGTGCTCATTTGCTATGTAAAAGTGTGATTCACTATCTTAACACTCATTTACATAGGATTGCCTACTAATGCTTGGTTACATGTCTTAGAATGGGCTTCTCCCCTTAGCAACCCCTACTCGGTGGCCATGTTGTCTTCAGCCTGCTATTCCCTTACATTGTAATTTAACAGTTTTCATAGATTCCACGCTTGTGGCTTTTATTTTCTTATTTTATGATTTTTATTAGCGCATCCCATTTGCGCGGCGCTGCACTACGCTTAAACATCGGAAATCGCCGAAAAAAAAAAGTATTTTTATTTTAATTTTGCATCTGGGAACTTTTCCAATGGCTGTATATTTGGCCATTGGCATGCTTCCTCAACCATATGCAACCTTTATTTGGAGCTGACAAGGCTCCATTGTGCTATTTGAAGAATGGTACTCAGTTGTCAACTGAGTACATTTCTGCAGCTAACACGGCTCCTACTCGGACAGGTTTGTGCTTCCTGGATCACAAATTTACCTCATTTGCATGCCTTTCGGCTGTGAGGTAATTTGCATATCCCAGCCCTGTCCTTGTAGGAGATGTTTTAGGAGCTCTCTTACATGCCCCTACAAGCTGTTCCTGGATCGCTCATCTGGCATGATGGCTGTATGGAGTCTTACTCTACTCGTATACTCCGTGCAAGCCATCGTGAATCTGGTCCAACAACTTGACTATTTAAGGTTAAATAACTAAAAGCATACAGATTATCTAATGTAATTACGTTATTCTGACACTTTATATTATGCAGTTGGTTAAACATGCTGCATTAGTATTTTAATAAAGATTGTTACATGTATGCAGCATGGAGCCCTCCCTCAACTCACTTAAAGAAGCAGCTGTGCATATTAGATGTACTAACACTACATTACTTGGAAATCAAATCAGTTTTGTTTTTGTTTTCTTTTTGGCTATAAATTATCTCAGTTTGCAATGAGATTAAACTTTTTTAAAGAATTCCTTAATATTATTGCTGTTAGGTAACTATTTACTCTGTGTGTTAAATGATATTTAAACAGCATTTATTACCATAATGGTGCAGTAAGTTTGAATTAAGAGACATTAATCACTAACAAAAAAAAAAACAAGATTTGATTATTTATTTACCAGTTGATTATTTCAGAGATGAATTTGTTGTGGCAGCTGACGTCTCAGTTTTTTGTTTGTTCTTTCTGACATCATTCCATGTATTAAAAGTCCATATCCTCTGGGATGGTTGTTAGGTTACTGTTTGTTATAAAGGAGATCGTTTCATCCAGGTTGCTAAATATTCCTGTACCAGAAGAAAGGTGCATTTTGATTTTTGCTGGATACAATATTTGAGCTCTGATGTTGTATTGTTTCAGATGTTTAACCAGTGGCCAACATTTCTCCCTCATTTCCAGAATTTTTGCAGAGTAGTCATTGTCTGCGGTGGTGGTGCTGCGGTAGCGTTGTCGCCTCACAGTTAGACGTTGCTCGTTCGATTCTCAGTTAGACCGTCTTCTGTGTGCGACATGCGTGAATGGGCGTTCCTTCACTGAAGGTTGTGCATTAGGCCAGGCAAGCCAGCACGTAAAAATCTACTACCAATCATTAGCGAACCAGAGTTCCGCTGTGGCAACCCCTAACCGGGAAAAGCTGAAAGACACAAGAAGTCATTGCCACATCTGATGGGGTGTTGGTTAAATTTTAATGGGGCTTTCCTCCAAGCTGTTTTAGCACTAGTTTTTTATCAAGATAAGAGTGGAAGTTTACAACAATAGATCTTGGTGTTGCTGTGGGGGATGTGGGCACTTGCTTACCAATTGCCCTGTGAGCTCTTTCTATACCAAACGAGAGACCTTCTTGCAAGTCTAAAATTTTGGGAATCCAATTATTCAAAAATAAAATCATGTTCTCACCTTCTGTTTTCTCTGGTATTCCAAAAATTTGAATATTGCATTCCCGCTCCCAATTTTCAAGGTCATCAATTTTATTCATTAGCCATATGTTTTGTTTGAGAAGAAAGTCTGTGCAGTTCATACTCCTTTAATCTTCCATCTATATTAGTTATGGCTGTCTCTATGCCCATTATTTTATTTTGATGTTGAAAAAGGTCTCTAAAACTTCAGTGTGTTTAGGACTATTCTCACTTAAATTCTCCAGCTTTTGTTGGACGTCATCTGTCTTCAGTGATAGTGATTGTAGAGTGGAAGAAACCCCTGTAGTTCTTTCCTCAGTGCAGCATTAGCTTGTGAAGACTTGGAGCTGTTCATTTTCCCTTCAAGTTTAGCCTCAAATAATTTGACAGAAATTGGAATAAAAACTTCAAAGTTTGCAAAGTTCAAGTTTAGATTATTAGTAACTAGATTTTATAACATTTAAGTATATATATATTAGGCTTATTCCTGTCTATGATGTTAATTTTATAGAGCTCAGAAAAAGTGCTGTGCTTAGCTGGCCATGTAGACTCTGCCCAGTTCTCTTTATTTTAATGGAATGGAGACTAGGTTGACAGCCTGCTTCTACCTGGTGGCAATGTCTGGAGAAAAAAAAAAGTCACTCACTGACTTGCCCACCACTGGCCTGGCACACACACAACCTGGTAGATAAGTAAGTAAACTAGTCAACAAGTGGATGGGCAATGGGCTAGACAGACAGAGTTGGTAATTGTTATTATCTACCCTACCCTTCTTCTAGCTTTTTCCTGGGTAGAGCTCGCCACGGTGGATCACCTGTCTGCACATGATTGGCAGTAGAGTTTTAAGGTTTTGAGTTGCCAGCCCGGCACCCAACCTTCCATGGAAGGCACACACACACTCATGCCTATGGCCAATTTAGAGTTTCCAATTTACCTACATCATGTCTTTGGGATGTGGGAGGAAACCCATGTGACTACAGGGAGGACATACAGACTCTGCACAGAAGGCACCCTAGCTGAGGATTGAACTGGAGAACCTCTTGCTGTGAGGCAACAATGCTAACCACTGCATCACTGTGGCCCCTAATTGTTTTATATATATATATATATATATATATATATATATATATATATATATATATATATATATATATACATATATATATATATATATATATATATATATATATATAAATATGTATAGATATATATCCATTTGTTTTGCGAAAGTTGCTAAGTGGCAGTCCTTACTTGCCACTTACTTTGTTTGCTAGAAATTGAATAATATGTTTTGCAATTGCAGGAAGTACTAGTCTAGTAGTATGCATTGATTTGCTGAAGGGTAATAAATACTTTTCTGTACTGTTTGAAGTGTTTTATTTAACCTTTTTAAGTTATTACGTAACTTGATTTGCAGTAGTATGCATTTTTGAAGGATATGAAGTTTGAAATTCAAACATCTGTCAGTGTTAATGACTTCAAGAGTGGGAGGATCAGCTCAGGGACAAAGTTTAAAATATTGCTGTTGTAAACTTAAAAATTTGCAAAGATAATCTGTTTTGAACTATTTTGCATTTTCTGAAGGATTATGTCTGAAATGTAAATGTCTGTCTCTGTTTAGTGATGACTTGAAGTTGGTGGTGGGGGGTTGGATGAGGGGCAAAGTTTAGACTATTGCTGTTCTAAACTGACAGTTGCTAGAATCATTTGTTTTGTACTAATATACATTTTCTGAAGGATATGAAGTCTGAAACTGAAATGTTTATTCTGAAAATGCTTAAACTTTCAATAAACCTTCATATCTGGATTTGCTCTTGGTTGCTGTTATGCTTTGTGAGAAGTTGTCCTCGCGGCATTTTCCCCATCATGTTGTCTTTCGTTTTGCTGTTCAGGTACATGGTGGGTGGGTGCATGGGGGAGTACCAAATGAGTGTCTTACCTTGGACTAACAGACACTTAATTTGATGAGGTACAGGAAGTATTTAGAAATATTCAGAAATGGGTGACAGAGACAGCTGTTAAAGCCAAGAGTATAACCTTAAGGTATCAGCGAGCCATTAAACAGCTATGGACTAGAAGACCCATGCTGCAGAGGAAAGGAAGAGGAGCTGAATTAAAAGGAGCAGAGATGGAGCATTTCTCAAAATATGGTTGTTAGGGGTCCAGAGCCTGAGGACACTAAAGAGTCTTGGGTGGGGCTGGGGACAGTTACATAGGAAACATTAATGCATGCAAAACTGCTACAGACATTTATTTATTGCTTTTATTTAGATGGAAAGTCCAACTGGGCATAGGATCCATTTCCAATGGAGACCTGGGGAGAAAGGCTCCAATGTATACAAAACTCCAATAGACAGAGAGACACTAACATTTGAAAGGCAATGATATAAAATTCCCTTTAGAACATTTTCCAAAAGAGGGAGAACTGCATTTCATATTTGTTAAATTATATAGACAGCCATATTTTCAACAGAAAGCAAAATGTCTTACAGGCAGTATAGTAATGAGAGAGCTAGAGATGAAAAATAGAAGACAGGGTAGTTGAGGGTGAAGGAGTATAACAAAAGAAGTTAAAGAGAGTGAGTTACACTATAGGTAGCAGGAAGATATGGTGAGAGTTGAGCAGAGAAGAAGCTGAAAGGAGTGGTGTGCTAATCTGAGCTAGCACATTTGTTAATATTTGATATATTGTAATCCATGCAGTGCCATGATTACACTAAAAAAATGGCTAAATTACAATCTAGTTCAGCACTACTATAGCAAGAGACCAGACCTTAATGGCTAGAGAGGTGCAAAACAATTGTTAAGCATCCCTTATGAGCTGTTAAGGTGGGGTTTGCACTAAAAGCCCACAGCACTGACCATTAAACAGCAGCAGAAGGTAGAAATACCTTTGTTTCAACTACTGCTTATATCTGATGTCTGCTAAACTACAAAGGGCATTTTGAATTAAACACTTCCCTTACAAAGGGAATATGAGGATGTCAACTACTTCCTCTACTGCTTTACCAGCTTTAAAGCCAACACAACACATATTTTTGTTAATATTACTTTTCACTAATTTGTAGTACACATACTACAAATAATTATGATCGAATTTAACTGCATATTACATGTTCTCAACATGGATACCAAGATTTATCTCATGAGCTTCACTCTTCAGGTGAATTTCTTGGCATTCATGTCTCGAGTACATAATAAGTAAGTTATGAATGGGTGGGGCCAATGGGAAGGTGTGTGATCAACTAGAAAGGGGTGGAACTATGCTCAAAACCACAACAACTGGAACTTTAATTAAATATGCTGCCCTGGGTGCCAAACCGTCATTACGAGAGTCCAATCAAGACAAAATGAAGTGTAGAAGAAAAAAATATTTCAATGCATTGGCTACATGACAACTTACTTAATATCTAGATGGAAACACAAAGGTTGTGAGGCATGAAAAAATAAATTGCTTTTTAAATACATTACAGGAATGCCAGTCAAAATCAAGTATAAAAAAACAAGCAGCACTCAGCTCAAACCACTTCTCCTTGCACTGCAGTTCTTATTATATTTTACATTCAGCTTTATAAAATTACCAAGTTACATGCTGAAAGTAGCAATCTCTGTGATACCCCCACTTGTAAAAATGTTTCTTATCCAAAAAAGTCCTGCTGCCTGACAACAGCTATCTACTTGTTTCATGGAGAGCACATGATCAAAGTAAAAAATGAACAGCGAACAAGAAACAAGCTCAGGATAAATTGCTTAAAGGATTACTGCACAAGTTATGGACCACACATGATAGATTGGCATTTTGTTTAGTTTACGGGTAAAGCCTGCAAAGATAACTGCAAGTCTCCAACAAATGTAATGAGCTTCTGAAAATACTGTAATCCTGTCATTTATTACAAATACTGTCATATGCATTTCAATCCCTAAGGCTTATATGTTATCTAGTTATGTAAATATTCTCTGCATGGCAACAATGAAAAGGCTTTAAATGTTGGTAATTCTTTAACAGTATGTTTATTAAAGCTTACTTGCATCTTACAATCTCGGACAAGCTTACCTAATGGTCATTAAAGCATTGCTACTTTAATACAGAGTAACAGGGCACTGCAACAGCATGCATTTTCTGAATAACAAAAAGCATAAATCAACAGTATAAAAATATGACAGAAAACCAGAACATTCTGCAAAATCAAAAAGAGATGAAAAGTCACGGTCGTCGAATACTCTCCACACTTACACTGCATAACTGCTCCTTGCCTTGCCTGGACACATCCAGAGCCACTACAATGGGGAGTGGAGTGCAACAAGTAGGTCACAGTTTGAAATGTCTCTGACTAATAGTGATGGCTCTGGCACTCATACCTCTCAACCTCAGAGCAAGAAATTTGGACAAAGCCATACACAGAGGTGGGACACAGGCCCAAAAATAAAGAAAATTTTTAAATACTGCTCTTATAAACTTAGAAAGATAATAGAATAGTAGTAGGTCTTGCATTAGTATGAATTTTTGAAGGGTATGAAATCTGAAACTCAAATGTCTGCCATTATTTTCTAACTTCAGTCTTTAATGATTTGCTATTAATTTGTCAGAACACCCCAATTTTATGAAAAACAGACCAAATACATTATGCAAAAATATAAAATTGCCAAACAATACAGCTGGGAACCTGTCAAAGAAGGGACACCTTTTTAAAATTAGTACTGTTAACTTGAGCAGCTGACAAAATAAGAGCATCTACATGCATTTCTGAAATAAAAGTAATCTAGAACTCTGATCATTACAGTTATTTATAATTGTAAACCCTCCATGTTTTCTTCCAAAATTGCCATCCGTAGAGGATTTATTAGGGGAAGAGCAACAATTTGAACCAAAATTGGAGACAGTTGAGAGGTTTGGATATTCCTAATTCTATAAAGCGATTTATTTGCATGTACCTCTCAACCTCTTAATGCAGGAAATCTGGACAAGGCCAAATATATTGGGGGAACATACAAACAGTACTAAAAATTGCTCTTGTATAAACTTAAGACAGTTGATAGAATAACAGGTCTTGCTTTAGCATGCATTTTTCTGAAGGTTATGACGTCTGAAACTCAAGTGATTTCCTTCCTAAATGATTTGGCAGAAAACCACAAATTCTATGAGGAACAAACCAAAATAAAGAAGCAAAAATCTATTTATTATGCAAAATTCTGGACAGTTGAGAGGTATAGTTCATCTGGGGCTGTCTGAGTTTGCTGCCCCCCTCACAAAATCATGGTTGAATGGAGCGTCCCCCCCTGCAGCCATTCCAATGTCCCATTCCTTGGTTATTTCACCTCATTTGCCATAAACACTGTAATGTGCATACTGCTTTACTTCTGCAATGATATGGATTTCATTTGAAAGTTTTATTTTATATTTTACAGCATAAACTCTAATAGATATCTGCTAAACAAGGCAATGCAGTCTCACAATGAAAATAGACTTAGCATTAAAACTTCTCTGCCCTTGAAACTCACATTCATTGAAACAGCATTGAAACCCACATTCAAAGAAAATACATTTTGCCAGTGGCAGATAAAGATTAATTTTGGGCTGTTTTCAAATTATGGGCCCCTTGAACATGAAACATACACATGCTCTTTGATACACCTTCCTGACTGTATTAAATGATATTCCTTGTACAATACAGTACAGTTGTTAGAGGGCATTTTAAATTTATTGTTTTGAACATTTTTCCAGTAAACAATGAAACAAAATGCATGCACCAATAATGACAAAACAGCCCAATTCAGAACATTTCCATCATAAAAGTCTACTCAAACTTCTATAGCCCACCAGTATCAGTAAATATGCAAGATCTCTGAAGAAGTAAAAGTCATCTAAATAATTCCACATTAAAGAAATCTGTTAACTAATGAAGAGGTTACTGCTAGTATGTCATTGTTTCATCTACAAATAAAGTGCCTGTTGCCCTTGAGGAATAAATTGCCTATGTTGCATTAAAAAATTATAAGCTAGTAATATCGCAATAGGGAATGGATGGCAAACTGATAACAGGTTCATAGTTACTAGATATCTTCGCCAAAGAGGACTGCAGCATCCATCTCCTTTACAACAGAGTACAGTACCAGCAATGGATCTACCTACTGTGGGAGTAGAACCCACAGCCTTCTGCATCAAAAGCAAGTACACTACCTGTTGTGCTATTAACAATGCAGGCTGACTTAGCATAAGCAGCACTAAACTTGTATTCCCCTGCAGCTCTCAGCTCCTTGTAAAATCTACTCGACACTCAGCTGTATCTCTGAACTTTGCAACACTAGAAATCTGGAAAAAGCCAAAATTTATTGGGGGGGCGGAGCAAAAGCCCCAAAAAACAGGGACACATTTTAAACATTGCTTGAATAATGTCGGAAAGTTGCTAGAATAAAATGCTGTGTTACCACCATGCATTTCACTGCGAAGTATTGAACCCAGGACCCTGTGCAAAATAATTAGAGCAACATACCACTATGCCAAATCATCTATTTTTATGAAATAAAGGAAGACTGAAACTTAAATGGCTACCATTTAGTGAATTCAGTTCTCAACATAGCTGTCAACATCTTAGCACAAAACACCTGAACAAAGCCAATAATGGGGGAATAAACCCCCCCAAACATATTCAGTGAGTTCAGTTATCACAATAGCTCTCAACCTTGGCACAAAAAACCTGGACGAAGCCAATAATGGGGGAATACAGTCCAAAAAATAGGGACAGATATCCATTGAGGATACCAGAGCAAACCCACTGAGGACATACAAACTCCACCCCAGCCAAGAATCAAACCAGACAACCTGTAGTTGTCAGGCAAAAATGCTACTACTACACTACTGCACTACTAGCTGTGTTAAGTAACAAAAATACAAAAAACACAGATTTTATGAGGACCAGAACAAATATGAGGCAAAAATCTGCAAATGTTTTACAAATGGTGGTGGCTAGGGAATTCAGGCTCTTGTCACTTGGGCCCAAGGTACAGACTTCAAGTCTTATTCTCTACCCACCACCATGTAGCAACTGGGGCATTACATGCACACACACACACACACACACACACACACACACACACACACACACACACACACACACACACACACACACACATACACACACACACAATCTCTGTCCTCCATGTGATCCTGTACTCTGCAGCAGCCCAGTGATCCTGCAGCCTGATCACCTGTCTCTGTCCTCCATAATGGCCTGCACATGCTGTTGGGTCTCCTGTGAGATGTGAGGAAGCTGGAGTCTGCAGGTGATGCAGTCCAGTTTGTGTGGTCATCACCAAACGGACCTCTGGGCTGGAAGGGGTGAGTTTCCTGCTTAATAGAGCAGTCTGGAGATCAGGAATGAGCATGCATGTGTGTGTGGAGTTCTGGTCTGCCTAACACAGCAGTTAGGAACTAAGCATGCATGTGCGGAGTCCGGACATTTTTAATTTTATTTTTATATGTTCTACGGTGGGGGGAATGGGGAATGTATAGGTGGGGGGGGCTGCAGTCCTGCAGTCCTATAGCACGAACCAGCCTTGATCTTAATTAAATAAATTGAAATCATGGCCTCACAACTGCTGAGAAAAAAATCAGAGACAATATATCAGTGTCAATGCACAAACTGAAACCACAATGGCAATATACTTAAGCTCTTGGCTAGCATTATAAACTGCAACTAGATTTCTGATTTTATTTGCTATTTTAGCTTGACCTGTGGTCAGACTTTAGTTTGATAGTCATATCACAGGAATATTATCTGGTTAAATTACTTGCTCATAGACACATATTTTTCAAGTAGAAACTGAGGACATCAAACATGGTAGCTCACAAAAATGCTTAGTAACAGCAAATAACAATAATCATCATTGCTACAGTTCATAACACAATATCAAAATGTTAAGCTGTCACATTTACTTCATGGAACTGGCACCCTCAGGGTGGCTGTGGTGTGCCTGCCTACATGTAGGAAGAACATTGTCTTTAATCCATGGAGCTCTGCACCTCAGTCTGCTGTGAGGATGGCAGCCAGTTTTATAGAGAGGGTCCATGCTATAATCATTAGGTGCACTAGTGGATACCCAGTGTACCAGAATCCAGCTCATGAAATAAAGAAACCCGTCACTGACAAATGGAAACTGCAGCTGCTTTTTTCTGCACCATTCTTCTACTCTGGTCGTAAGTCCCCAACCTTCAACTGAAACCTATGTTGAGAATAAACTTTGGGTGTCAGCATTTCTATACACAGTTAATATATTTCTCTGGTTGTTCAGTCTATGACCAATGGATGTAATAAAGAAACTAGCCTTTTATAATATGTTTTTCCCTGAAAACAAGAATGATATCTGTTCTCATATCTCTTGTTAAGAAAACCTTCATTGCATAGATTTATGATCTGGATTTATGTACTGGAAGTTGTCCAGCCATTCAGTATCCATTTTTATAATGAAGGAAATCAAGTTTTTATTTATTTATTTTTTCTGTGAACCTAGGAAAACTGTTTATCTTTGTCTCCTGCAGTCACACTATCAACTCCTACTGGGGCAAAACAAAACCTATGTACCACAAAAAAAAAAAAAAAAAAAAATGAGAAGCACATAGGTCAAATGAGATGGAAAAGACAGGGGGGTGCAAAGTGGTCAGAGCCAATGAAAATCTACACCCCCAACAAAACATCCATCCATCATCTATCCACAGCCCCTTTTTCCCATTTTTATATATGGGGTCAGGTTGTCACTTCAACAGTGACAATTATCTAGAGCCAAAGTTCACACCACCAGGTGGCTAAAGCATGTGGCATTTCTGCAACAAGATGTCGGACATTGAGAGATATTTGTTTTTAGAATGCTTTACAGATTTTTCAGACAAGTAATGTAATGATCTCATTTCAGATAGAAAGACAGAATTAGAAGTTGGTTTGCATGATAAATGCAAAATGACATTTTACAATAGTTTATACTGTATAATGCTATTTGCCTTACTCATTGGTGTCTCCATAATGCCCGCACTTTGGGAAAGTGCACTAGAATATTTCCAGCTAATGTTAACAAGATCTTACCCTTCAGTGAACACCAAATTGAGCTAGTTCACATATTATGCATTGTGTACAGAGCTAGCTAGTGTTCAGATTCATATTATCATAACAACATTTATAATGATCCAGGCAAGTTCACTATATCCGTGGATGCATGGTTTTAACAGTTCTGAGAAGCGGAGATGGATACTCTGAACTCAAAATTCAATAACAACAACTCAGCGCTAAAAATATAGGAACTGCAAACTGCAATATGTATGTGAATAGTTTGCAAACAGACAGATAATTTAGATTTTGTTTAGCAGTGTTAAACTAGATTTTGTGTCTAAAGGAAAAATAAAATAAAAATATTTCCTTGGTAAAAAAGAAAAGACTTTGAGGTTGGGAGTAGCAGAGAATGGGGGGGGGGGGGTATAATGGTATGTGTCAGCCTAGAAGAAAAGACATTTCCTCAATAACTATTTTAAAGGTAAGCAATCTGAAAACTTAGAATAGCAATTATTTCATTCCTGCCTTTACTAATGAGGTTATACAAGAAGGCATTAGTTCATGGAGAGTATGCAGCATGGTAGGAATCAAATAGTTGGCTCTGGAACTTGATCAAAAAAAAAAAAAAGGAAGAAAGAAAAACGGTCGAGTCTTCACTTGCTTTCACCAACTCATTTGTGAAGATGTCTGTGTACTTGGACTGTACCTACCAGGCAGTGGCCAAGGCTATCAATAGGCACTGGCAGCTGGAAGCATGTAAACAGCTAAAGGGGTGCATGTTTTGAGAGACTGGAGGCAAGAGTTCACATCAAAGGCAGGTAACCTTTTTTCAGCACAGTGCCAAGGCTTCATGACTTACACACTGGCAAGATGTTCAAGTACCAGGCATGCAAATTGCATGGGGAGGTATATGAGATGCTTGCATATGTACATGTAGTTTAAATACATTGACTGCATTTTTCATTAATTACAGTCAATAAATGTGCTTAAATTTGCATCAGATCCTGTCAGAAAAAAGTAAGGTTACTATGTCGTTGATGAAGATAGTCACTCTACTAGTCCCCACAACAGTGGCCTAACATAGTTGCTTGTGTACCATTCATTGGTGTCAGCACTGGGGGTTACATATCCCTGACTGCTAATTTGTTCAACTGCAGCTCATCTTAAGTGATTAATACCGAGGAAAAGATATCTTGGTGTATCAATAGTTTGTTATTCTCCTCTGTTTCATGATAAGAAGGTGGTTATGTATGATGTTGAGTGTTATGTAACTTATAGGCTGCACATTGCAAGAGCAAAAAATTAAATTGTGAGACAAAATGAATGGTATCTTGAGAGACATAAATCTTTATTTGACCTAAGACGTTTCAGAAAATCAGTAAAGAATAATAAGTTGCAAAAATGTTGTTCAACAATAACTATTTTCTTTTGACGGCATTCTTTATGCAGGTGTTTGGCATACAGAGTCAATATATTTGATTTCTAAACAAATACTTATGCAAAGTGACTAGGTGCATGTAAACATGTCCCACATTTACTTCACATATATTCTCCTACAAAATCATGTTAACATATGCTTACAGTGCTATATATTACTGTTTTAAACTTAATCTGCATGTCAGAATGTGAGAATTTTCTGTCAGGTTTCTTTTCTTTGCATGTCCGCATTAGATCTTTGCCAAGTTCGGGAATTCTGTTTCAATCTTGATGCATTGTTTTACTTGTTTTTGACCAGCTGTGTTTGCTGTAGAACTGCAGGGCCATTCGCTTTACTATTATTTTTTCAGTTACAGTACATTTTGTCTATAACTTCTTTTGTTACTTCTAAGAAAATTCCACTGCTCAATGCCTCTACATATTCATACATGAAGAGAACACAGTTTTTGAGCCAAATATCTAAAACAGATGGTGGCATCCTTGTGAATAAACCAAGTACATTTCAAGTGCTCTGTTACAGCATGTGGTCTGAAGAGGGGGTTATTGATACTGTCAGATGAAGACTTTTAAATGATAATCCATCAATTAAGAGCAGAGAATACTACAAACTGCTAATGAACTTTTTCCTGAAGTCCTGATTGTGATTGCCTCGGCTTCCATTTGCCTAATGTGGGACTCTGAGCAATTCACTTAACCAGACAGTGTTCCCATGTGATCCTGTACAGAAACTTGTGCCTCATGGATTAAGCCAGTTAACAAATGAATAAAATAATAGTAATAATGATAAAAAAATACTTCTACTAAGGAACCAATGAGCTACTTTTATAATTTCGATACTTCAAGTACTATTAATTTACAAGTGCCAAATGATGAGGTAGAAGAATATAATACCCAAAAATAGCGTACAAACTGTCTTTATTTGACCGCTTTCGTAAAAAACTTCCTCAGAATCTGAGGAAGTTTTTTACGAAAGCGGTCAAATAAAGACAGTTTGTACGCTATTTTTGGGTATTATATTCTTCTACCTCATCATTTGGCACTGGTTTATTTTATTTAGTATTTGGTGCTTTGTTTTATTTGTCTACTATTAATTTACAATGCGGTGGTGGTGCTGCGGTAGTGTTGTCACCTCACAGTAAGACCTTTTCCTGTTCGATTCTCAGCTAGAGTGTCTTCTGTGTGGAGACATGCGTGAATGGGTGTACCTTTGTTGAAGGTTGTGTGTCAGGCCTGGCAACTTGGCATGTAAAAATCCACTGTCAATCATTAGCAGACTGGAGTTCTGCTGTAGCGACCCCTAACTGGGAAAAGCTGAAAGACACAACAACAAGTACTATTAATTTAGCTCAATAACAGAAAATTACTTACATGTTACTTGGTTTGCTCCCAGACAACTGTGAGGTATTTTGTCGCCTTTCTTGAGATACGTACACATACACATTCTCACACACACACACACACACACACACACACACACACACACACACACACACACACACGTGCGTGTATTTATAACGAATTCTCTCTCACTTTCTCACTCTATATATGTGTGCGTGCATATAAATATATCTATATTTATATATATATATATATATATATATATATATATATATATATATATATATATATATATATATATATATATATATATATATATATACACACACACACACACATGTAGACATGCATATTCGTACACACACACACAAACACACACTGACATACATAAACTGGATCAGATCAGGATAATCAGGTTGTTCATAATAACTAGTGTCACGGTAAACTAGAAAACTGAAATTCTTATTCCCTAAAGCCTACTAAGTCTAGATTGAACCTGTCTCAAACTATGACCATTTATGGCACTGGACAGAAAGTATCCTACAAGATATAATTTGTTTTAACTTCATTTAGGGGAACTGAAGGCTACACCTTAACAAGCATATGTAGAATACAAAGAACTATGTTGTGAAATAGCCAAAACTTATCTTCCTGTACCTGTAACTGGGAGGGCTGAGTCTATAAACAAGGGAACAACCTGCTGCAGAAATGTCCCTCTGAGTCATACAGCTGATGAAGAAACAGTTTCATGTTTTTGTTTAGAAATCTGTTGCCAGTGTAGTTAATCTCCTCACATAATAGCCTCACTACCTGCAATCCTGATGACCTGAATTCATGAAAAAAGTGACTCATCAAAGTGTATGTGTTTGCACAGCAGGATAATGATAAAGGCTGCCATTGGCCTCATTATCCACAGGACTGCTCTTTTTCAGTGAAACTACGGCATTCAGAACTTGACTGTCCTCTGGTGGAAGCAGAAGGGTGATGCATGTTACAGCAAGGTAATGACAAACATTCCAGAATTCTTATAGGTTATTTGGTTCATAGGTGTATGCTAGACTAATGATGACATGGGGCCTATATAAGCCTAATCATACACCCCAAATGTATCCAACAAATGTTGGTGCCCTAGATGGTATTTTAAGGGTTATATGATTCCGTATACTGGCTAAGGCTCTTGCTGCCCCTATAGTGCCTTTTTTAGGCAAGGTTCAAATAACAAATTAACCACCATAACAGGAACAGGCAAGCAAAAACTGAGGGTAATGCTACTCAATGCTAGAAGTCTAAATCTCAAAATGCACTCACTCGAGGTACTCCTTAAAATGGAGAACATCGATATCTGTGCAGTGACTGAGACCTGGTTCAAGGCTCCAGAGAGCACCCCTGCACTACCAGGCTATAACTCATACCACACCTTTCGGCCATGTAACCTAGACCAAAACACCAATGATGGAGGTGTGTCCATATTCATTAAGGATATCCACACCTCCAGGCTAGTTGCTCAGCATAATGCATCAGAGGTTATCCAAGTGCAACTAACTCTGGGCAAAACTTCAATCCAAATTGTAGCTTGCTACAGATCCCCCACCATGCTCCAGGATTCCCACTCCTCTTTTCTTGATGTACTAGAAAATATTAGGGTTCAAACACCCTAAAAATGGGCGACTTCAACTACCCCACCATTAACTGGGAAAACTACTCGTGTACCAACTCCTTAGCTCAACACTTTCTGGAATTCATAAACTCCAATGCCCTGGATCAACTTATCCACACCTCCACCAGGGGCAACAATATCCTAGACCTAGTCATTACCAACATGAGTGACTGGTGTTCCACACCTGAAGTCAACTCCTTGTTGGTCCGATCCGACCATAAGCTAATCACCCTTGATATCCACATCCTGCCCTAACCCCTCATTAAGGAAACCATGGTAAAAAAAATTCTCCAAAGCCAACTTCATGCTTCTTAAGACAGAAGTGGTGAACTTCATGACACCCATGCAGATGGACAATACAGTTGCAACTGCTGAATCCTACACAAATGCACTCTATAAGCACTTACACGAGTGCATGTATTGTGTTATCTCAAACAGAACCAAGACGCTATCCTCTAAAAAAAGGAAGCCAATCTGGTGGTTCCCTGCCATAAACAAACTGTACAACAGAAGTAAGAAACTGTTGCAAAAGAGAGTAAAATCCCATGAGTGGAGGAGCTCTCTGGTCAGCCTCAGTAAGAAGCTGAGATCCCTTATAAGATCCTCCAAAGCTAGCTACAAAAACAAAATCACCACTAATTCTAAGGACAACCACAAAGCATTCTATAGCTATGTCAAGAATCTTGATGGCAACACCCAGATCTGCTCTGAGTTACAGCACAAAGGCACAAAAATTACAGAACCAACTGATATAGCCAACATCCTGTCATATAGGTTCAGTGCTAACTTTACCCCACCCAACACCCTCTAAAGGGCCCATATCTATACAGGAAGAATGCAGAGTCACTGTAATCACAACTACGCAGGTAAAAGCTGCACTCTCTAAAGCCAAAAACACAGCATCCATGGGACCCGACAACATCCCAGGCTGCGTTTTACATGAACTTCAGAACGATCTGGCTCCCCACTTAAGCACCATGTTCAATAATAGGCTCGCATCAGGCTTTGTGCCCACTGAATGGCACACAGCAACAGTTAACCCACTCCACAAAGGGGGAGCCACCACTGATCCCAAGAATTATTGACCTATTAGCCTGACGAGCCTGGTCTGCAAGGCCATGGAACATATCATCATGGAACTCATAAACAAAGATGTTGGTAACCTCCAAACTCTGGATCCCACCCAGTTCGGGTTTGTGAAAGGCAGATCATGCCTCCTGAACCTGATCGACTTCTTTGAGGCAGTCACCAAAGCCGTAGATGAGGGTAAGGTGGTTCACGCAGCCTATCTTGACCTCGCCAAGGCTTTCAACATCATCCCCCATTCTAAACTCACTAAACTAGGTATAAATCCCTACATCACAAGATGGGTTGCCAACTGGCTCACTGACAGTTGCAGACTCCAAATCTGACCTCAAAGCAGTGACAAGTGGAGTACTATAGGATTCAGTCCTGGGACCTCTCCTGTTTGGTATCTACTTCTCTGAAGTACAGGCTAACACAAAAGGCCTCTGGCTAATGAAGTTCACAGATGACTGTAAACTAGGAGCCATAGTCAAGTCCTCAAATGATGTGGACATCCTACAAAAGGGCCTCGCTGAGACAGATGCCTGGTGTCAGAGCCATGGCCTAAAGCTCAATGCCAAAAAGTGCAGTGTCATCCCCTTTGGTAAAAACTCTTTACCCATGAACTACCACATAGACAGCAATCTACTTAACACCAAATGTGTGATAAGAGACCTTGGGACCCAGGTGGACAGTAGTCTCTCCTTTGATAGCCACATCACCACAGTGGTCAGGAAGTCTTTCTACGTGGCACACCTCATCCAGGAAAAAGAGGTCATCATTCCCCTCTACTCGACACTTATGAGACCCATTATAGAGTACAATGCCCCTTTTGGAATGTACCTCACAAGACATCTGCAGCAGCTGGAAAGGCCACAGAAGTACCTCACAAAGAGGATTACTGGCATCAAACAAATTCCCTATACTGAATGCCTCAAAAAACTCCAGCTTTACTCCGTAGTATATCGCCTACTCCAAGGTGATCTCTGCCTAACATATAAAGCTATGTCAAACCCAGAGCTGTTGGACATGCTACACCTAAAGAAATCCCAATCCCTCCGAGCTACATGCTCTAGGGACCTAAACCTTGTCACTACAATAAACAGGACATGCTGGAGGGATAGATTCCTGTCCCAGAGACTTCCCATACTCTGGAACAGGCTACCCATCTATGTCAAGCAAAGTTCTTCATTAGCACTCTTCAAGAAAAATCTTGATGAGTGGATGGGAAATAGGAAATACACCCCGGGGATCATTTCTGTGTCTCTGCTCGACAGTGACACAGGAAAATAACTTTCTTGGGTGGCCTAAGCCAGGGAACCTTGTTGGATAGGCTTACATAAGCCCTTGGGCCGATAGCCTAGTACCTACCTATGAATCTATGAAAATGTGTATAGTACTATCATTATCAAAGTTGATGTGTCTCCTAAGATGCATCATTGAAGTAGGCAAATAATGTAGATAGGTGATTGCTGACTTTTGTATTCTCACAAAATGGGGGCCCACACATAGTTAAGAAACCATTATCTTGTTTGGCTGAGCCTGCTTCCTGCCATACCATTAATTGTGCTGGTAAGCATTGGAACAAAGACAAACCAGACTGGGAAAGGGCTTGAGGATGACAGTTAAATAAAAAGGAAAAGAAAGAGAACATTACCAAAAAAAGTAAATGGCAAATGCTCATGAATTTTAAATTATGCAGAACATTGTCAGACAATAAACAATTGCAGTAAATATCTTATTTTCATAACTATCATCCTTATACTCCCTCCTTTATACCATCCATATAAAATATTTTCCATTCTGATTTCTTCTTCCCAATCCCATGTATTCTGCTTCTTTACTTCCTTCCATAGTTTTCTAACCTTATCACATTCCATAGATGGATATTCCATAGTTTCTTTTCTTACTCATGCCAGGCAATTTCTTAATTAGGTTGCTTTGCATTTCATTTCTTCTATACCTGGTAATTTTTAGATTATTAATTTCCACATAAAAACGTGCCCTTCTTTCCAATATTTAAATGTTTTCCTCCTGATTTTAATAGCTTCCTTTATATCCTGTTTTAACCATTTACATGGCTAAATATAAACATTTTCTACCATTATGTTTTCATACCATCTCTCTCTTTTTTTCATGAACTTTATTTATATCTGTCTTCCATTCTTAAAACGTTCTTTTTCCATTCTCTCCCTTTTTCTTCCCAGTTATTCCCTTTTTTCGTTTTATCTTGCCATAATGCATTGCATTTCTTTTCTAATAATCTAAAAACTGGTTCTTCTTTTTCGCATTTTCTCCCTCTGAAATTCATAAAAAGGCATAACAATATTATGATACATTTGTTCCATGGAAATATACTGCATCATTCCTCATATTCCTTTATTAACTTTTCCAGCCCTGCCCCGGTTTTAAAAATAATGTCAGAGAAAAGTCCATTTTCTAATTAAAATAAATGTTCTTACCTCTTGAGCGGTAATTTCTAGTGGCAAAATTAACTTGCCCCAAGTCTCATACCTGTCCAGAGGTTTATCTTTCTTACTTAAAATTCTCACCAGATGTTTTGCCCACAGTCTTTTCAAAAATTCTTCTACTTTATTTCAATGTTGCTGCTTCTGCAAAAGTATTTTCCCACTTTCCATTACTTCTTTATTTTCCTCTCTCATTATATTCTTTCCTGAATCAAATCTGCTGACAATTCCTACCCAAGATACTGCTCTCCAGTTCTTCTTGACATAGCATGTCTTTTATTAAATCATCTTGAGACCCTCCTGATTGAAGGATTGTAATGACACATTCATCTTGTAAACATGTTTCCTCCTTTTTTTCAGTCATACTGCTAAATTAAAACAAATTTTGATGGAAAATAACTTCAGACTCTGTCATCCATTCCATTTTATATTTCAAACTTAATCTTTATGTTAATAAAGAAATCTTTTTATCATTTAAACACTTCATTACTCTATATAAGTTTAATGATGCCATACACAATATATGATTTATTAGCCCAAAACCTCCTTTTTCTTTTCTCACATATAGAACCCCTCTTTTTATTGGGTTCAAATCTCAATCCACAAAATAAAAGAAAATATTATATTATATACTTCTTTCTCTAAGTTCATGGAACACTAAAAATGCCTGCTAAGTAAGCAATTGTGGCTAACATTATGCAATTAACTAAATTAACTTTCTTTTTAAAGGAAAGCCTAAAAGGCTTTCAAAACAAACACGTTTTGTTTCCTCTATTTTCTCTTTCCATATAGAATCTATACTTTCTAGTTTTCCAGGATTTATTCCAAGGATCTTAATTTTTCCATATTGAATTTATTTCTACCAAATTCCCCTCCAATCCTAAACCTTGACTTTTGTCTTTGTTTAATACGAAACCTATAACCTGAATATTCACCTGCATTTGTTTTATCACTGCATTCATGCTTACTCCATCTTTAGTAATAATGATAATATCATCAGCATAATTTAAGAAAATAAGCATTTTTATCCCTTCATTTGAAATATAACTCATTTCATCCATTTTCCTATTCACATATGTGGATATTACATTCATTACTAAAACAAATAATATTCCACTCATTGGACAACCTTGTCTAATACCCTTCTCTAACTGTATGTCTTTACTTAACAATCCATTTATCATAACCTTCACTATATTAAACTTATATGCTGACACACAAACATTTTTAATATTCTTACTTATGTTGCATACTTCAAATATATCCCATAATATTGAATGATATCTCGAATCAAAGGCTTTACTTAAATCTTCTGCAATGACTTTTGCCTTAACATTTCTAAATACTATATCTTCCACTAATTTCCTAATTATTAATAATACATCTTGAACCCTTTTACCTTTAATACCAAACATGTTTTCATTTGCAACTTTATCTACTTTCTCATCCATTCTTTTTTTTATAATTTTTGTAAAATTTTATAATCTGTATTATTTAACACAATTGGTCTCCAGTTCTGCACATCACTTTTCTCACTTTTTTCCATTTAAATTCAATAACACCCTTACATAACTATACATCAATCCTTTATATAACCAGTCATTTAATAACTTAACAAACTACTTTTTTTTGCTCTGTGGTTAAATTTTTTTTGCATCCTATATTCTAATCCATCTGGTCCTGAAGCTGAATCTGAATTCATTACTTTTAACACATGTTCTAATTCATCTATTTTTATTTCCTTTTCTAAATCTTTATTATCCCTGTCAGACAATGTACATGCCTTCCATTCCTTCCACGTCTTTAACCTCCGCTCTTTAAATAATATCCTAATATGTTTTTTTACTATATTCATAATCTGCTTCTGTGTATTACGTATTATACCTGATGCATCTTTCATTTCTCTCATGACACTATTATTCTCTTTAATTATTTTACTTAAATATGGTGCAATTTCTTATTTTTGCCTTGCAAAAATCTTTATTTATACAACAAATGTTCTATTTTCTTCCTATTTTGTTCATATAATTCCTTTTACTTGATGAAGAAGTTTTCATTGTTCCTGTCTAGACAATCAATGGTATCATTACCCAAATTTTTATACGTTATTTTCCCCACATATAGTTTTTCTTTCTCCCATGTCACATAGCAGTTTTTTTTTTCAGTTTAAAGTTTAACCAGCATTCTGACCAATCTTTATAAACTTCTCTCATCTCTGCATGTTCTTTCCATAATCACATAACATCCTCTTTCCCTTTAACATCCCATTCCACTTCATTTATTCTTGTCAAACCTTTCCCTATTCTATACACTCAGCATTTTCTATTTTGATAATCCAGATTTCTATATGATCTGAAAATCCTGTCAACACTCCTTGTTTTACTATTACTAAACTTTCTTGTCAACCTTTCCCTGTTCTATATACTCAGCATTTTCTATTTTGATAATCCAGATTGCCATATGATCTGAAAATCCTGTCAATAACACTTCTTGTTTTACTATTACTAAACATTCTTACACTAAAAAATAATCTATTTCAATTATTTTATCTCCTCATCTATATGTCCACGTCTCTGAATTCCAAATGTGTAACTGTCCCATACCAATCTAACATCATATGCCTTATTTTTCTGTTGTCTTAAGTTACAAATAAAGCCCCCTGCAACAATAATCTCTATATTAACTGTCACATATTGAATTATATTTTTAAACATCTCTTCTGTCTCCTGTTTTTAGATATGCAAATAATTCTAATAACATATCCCATCCATCTTACATCAATAACAGTAACACTCCTGGTTATAACAAGCGTAATATCTAACACTTTAGTTGTATCTTTATATAATATGATTATTCCTGAACAGGTTTACCTTCCAAAATACCATAGCACTTTTTTCTCAACCACACTTTGGTTTGATATCTTTCTATTTCAGACAAAAAAATCTAATGTCTTCTAATATAATGACATCACTATCTTGCTTTTTACAAAACTTCAAAATCACTATTATTCTCTCTAACTTTATAAAACTGTTCACATTTAATGCTAAAACTTTACACATGATTCTACCTTAAATAATATCTTTTCAACCTTTCCCTTTCTTTTTTCTTTAGTAAAGCCTTCTGCAATTTTCCTTTTTCCTCTCCTGCACTCTTTTACCAATTGAATTTCATTTTTGCTTTACTATACTCCATTTAATATCATCACTATCACACAAACCTGTTTCTTCCTCTTCCAATGTTCCCACATTAAACAAAACGTAAAAAGATGAATTAATCCAGTCAGGAAAGTATGGAACACCAGTGTTTAGCGCTTTCATTCACTTTATTTAACGTGAACTTCATCAGAAATCAACTCTCCCAGACACTAAAGCACTTTATATAATCAAGCTATAATCACATGATCAATGATGTCAAGAATTAATTACATTCATTAAAGTAAAAAAAAATATATATATATATAAAATATAATAAATTAATTTACTAAATGGTGTTAAAAATATACGTGTAACAATATATGTGCAAGGTAAATGTATATATAAATGTAAATGTGTAAATGAAAATCTTACGTTTATTTAATTTGTAAAAAGCATTTTATATTAACTGAATCATTCAGTCCTGGAGCATGATCAGCTCCTAAATATACTTGCCAAATAGATTCTTTACATTCCAAAAGAAGTTTGTTATTACCAGTAAATGAACTGATATCACTGTCTAAGACAGAAAAAATGAACTTTTTAAAGTTAGTACATTCAATCGAATGTTTACCTAGTGCATTTGTCATGTCCTTTTTTTTAATAGCCAAAATGTGTTCACTGATTCTTTTTTTGAGGGTTCTTGTCGTCATTCCAACATAGTAACTAGGGCAGGACTGACACTGGGCTAAATACATTACCATTTCACTATGACAAGTGTAATATTTCTTAGACCAATGTGTGATGTTTAGGTGTGAAAAATAAACTGAAGATGAATTACTTATAAATCTGCATTGCTTACAATGATGGCAAGCATAGGTACCCTTAGTATTGATATTCACTTGTTTGTCAGTAGCACATTTGTCTACTTTCTTCTCTAAAAGACTCTTCAAATTGACAACTTTTTTGAAGGTGAAGTTAGGTTTAATACCCACTACTTTGACTAATTCCTGATGACCTAACACAACCTTCCAATTTTCAACTATAATTTCTTTAATAATCCACATTTCGTTAGATATGGGCAAAACAAAAGCATTGGTGAATTCTTTGCTTCCATTCAGAGTGTTATTAGTAGAAATAGTTGAATGGGTGGTCAAAATAGGACCTACTTTGTTCTATCTCAAGGCCATAACTTCGCTTTCAATAGATTTTAACCATGAAATATGGTAGCCTCTACCCAAAAAGAAACCTCTCAAAATTTTAATCTCGTCATGAAAGGTGCTGTCTTGAGATGTAAGTCGACTTAGCCTAATGTATTGTCCCTTAATTACTCCTCTTTTCATATGTAGTGGGTGTCTACTTTCTTTGTGTAAATACTGGTTGGCAAATGTAGATTTTCTATAGATGTTGCTAGTGAATTGTTTAACTTTAGAATCATAAAGTAAGTTTAGATTGAGAAAATTTAAATCCGATCCGTAACCACCCAATGAAAATTTCAGAAAATCTGTGGTACTGTTTAAATAACTTACAAAAGTGTTGAACTCATCTAGAGTACCTTGCCAAAGAAAAAATAAATTGTCTATGTAACGACAATAAAAAATAATGTTTCTTCTGTTTCAGCTGTTGTCTATAAAGGTACTCTCCCAATTTGCCATAACCAAATTTGCATAGGATGGAGCCACTCTTGCACCCATGGCTACACCTGAAATCTGCTTGTAAAAATTTCCATTGAATGTAAAAATGTTGTTATCCAGAATTAGTTCCATTAGCGTACAAACAGTGTTGATTTTAGAATTTTTTTAAAATACTATGTTTGGTTAAATAGTCTCTCAGATGTTCAATACCCTGATCTTAATCAATACAGGTGTATAGAGACTGAACATCCAATGATGCCATGTGGAAATCTGTACTAGATGGTTTTAAATCCCTTAACAATTCTAACAAGTGCCAAGAGTCTTTTAAATAATAACCAGAACTTTGAACAATGGGATTTAGAATATAATCTAACCAAATGGATAGACTCTCAGTCTTAGATTTACTAGCAGAAATTATAGGTCTAAAAGGGGGGTTAAACATGTTTTTCTGTAGTTTTAGAATACCAAACATAACAGCCATTTTCGGATATTCTACTTGTAAAAAACTGTAACTCTGGTAATCCAACTCACCTTGACAAAACATGTCAAACAAAAAAGTGTCAAGTCTCAGGTAACTTTGTTTGATGAAAATAGAATCTATCTTCTTATAAATGTTTTCATCTGATAACAAAAGTTCCATGGACTGATAATATTGTGTGTTATCCATAATGACAATCTTGCCCCCCTTGTCCGCTTTCATAAAGCGTATCTCATTATTGTACCTTAATGCCTTTAGGCCATCAATTTCTGACTCTGTTAAGTTTCTTTCATATTTGATAGATGGAATATTTCTAAAAGCTTCTTCACACATGTTTTGAAATACTTGTAATGTACCTACTAAAGGTGGATTGTAGGTACTAGGTGTTTTAGGACCTGTGTGTGACGGAATGCAGTTTAAATCTTGCAATATATATTTCAAATTTAACTTCCTCGGAGTTAACCTGAAGTCTATGATAGTCTTGGCCAAATTGAATGAATTAGAGGGAATAAAGGCAAATCCCTTTTTCAGAAGATTGATGATGGGAACTGAAAGAGACGTTTTAGATAAATTGTGAATTTGTATGTCATAATTAGTGTGACTATTGTCAACTACCATCTCTTTTTGTTCCTGAGCCTGCCTTTCGGCTGATTCTGAGCTCCTTTGGACCAAGTAGGTGTCCTCTTGTTCCCTTGTTTGTCCACCAAAAAGGCACCGTATTTGTTGCCCCTTCATTTATTTTGGTGTTATTATTAGAAATTACAGTGTTATTTGTGAATGTACCCGACACTTCACCATTCTGATTATTTAAACATTTGTCACAACTAACAATGTTAGAAGTACTAGATGTAACTTTTACATTGTTGTTATCAACATTGTCATTTGCACTGTTTTCATTATTATTAAAATGAACTTCACCATTAGCACAAGTAGTGTTTGTTTCACATACACGAACATCAAAACCTTTTGTGTTAACAGTGTAAGCAGTCTTATTTGCATAGGCAGATATGTCACGCTTAAATTTCTTTTGCTTTCTGGCCACTATCGTTGCCCTTTGCCTGTCAGCCTTAGCTGTAATACTACAGTACAAATTGTTAAACATAGAAAAGCATGAGAAATTTTTAGCTTTTTTATCCAGTTCACTCATTTGGTTCTTAATGTTCTCCACTTGTTTGGTATAATGTTCGGTGAGGGTAATCATCATTCTGACACCAAAGTCGATAAACATAGTCATTAATTCATTTTAGCTATCTAACTGAGTGTATCAAAAGGAAGTGTGTGCCACAAGGACTTAGAGTCAACAAATTTCCGAACTGTGTTTCTTTTGGTGACATTTTATTCATTGAATCAATACTTTTGGGAGTCCTCTTGCTTATTCAACCATGTCAACTTCTCGAAAGTTCTCCTTTACAGAAGATTTGTAGATGACATCTTACTCTTCTGGGAAGAGACAGTTGAACAACTCACCACCTTTATAGAGGAGCTTGAACTGACAACAGAGTTTTTAAGATTCACGATAGAAGCTTCAGCTACACACATCAATTTTCTAGATATCAGGATTAGCAAAGATGGGAAAGGGAGACTTAATACGTCTCTTTACAGGAAACCCTGTTGGAGGAACACCATATTAAGATTTGATAGTATGCACCCCAGATTCATTTTCAGGAATATAGTTAAGGGTCAATTCACTAGGGTTAGCAGACTATGTGACAATCCAGATGAATTGAATAAGGAATATCAGGTTCTAGAGGAATTATTCCTCGATAGGGGCTATGATGTTGAGATGGTACATAAGATCAAATCCTTTTTTATGTCAAAGGATGATAGCACTCTAATAGAAAGGGCTCGCCCGAGGTTATATCAGCAGAATGTTAGCGATTCGGATACTTATAGGGTCAATTTCCTCTTGAAATTTACTAGTGATATTAAATATATTACAGGGGTGATCTCCAAGAATTGGCACATTCTGATAGTGGATAATGACATAAGAAAGGTAGTAGGTTCTCAGCCCACCTTCACATATAGAACCAGCAAAAATTTAAGGAGGATTTCATGTGCAGAGAAACATGAAGGGTCAGTGAATAGTCAAGTTAACACTATAAAGAGGCTGGGTACCTATCCTTGTGGCAAATGCAATATGTGTACTTGGATTTCTTCTGATCAAGTATTTATACATCCCAGCCTAGATTACAAATATGAACCAAAACATATGGTGAATTGTGAAGATTTGAATATTATATACATGGCAAATTGTGGAATGTGCCAAGCATTTTATATTGGCATGACCACAAGACGCCTTAAAGATAGGATATATGATCATTTGTATGAAATCAAGAAGTTAGATAACAAGAATGCCCTGGCCAAGCACATACTAGAATGTCCTGGACATACCTTTAGTTTTAAGGTATTGCAGAAAAAAACCCTTAACAAGAGGAAAGGGGACAATTTCAATGAGTTGGAACACATAGAGGTAGGCTGGATTTTAAAATTGAAGGCACATCATCGTCCTGGCCTCAACACCTATGTAAGCATTAGATCTGCTTTGAAGGTGCGTAAATGACTACACCTTTTCATACAGCATATTTTACATAGCATCTTGTCTTCGCTGATTATTTCCTTCAGACCATCTGGATGCTGTTTACACCTCCTTTCCTTTTATTGTTCTATGTTCTCCATGTTCTCTTCCTCACTCAATGCTTACCATTGCAATACCCTGAATGGTTTCTTCATTTAGCAAGAATCAGTTTGTTGATCACTGTTATTTACAGCAATTTTACATTTTTATAGATATATTTAGTCAGACTCATGTTGATTCATAAATGAATTAGCAGAATGTTGTTACTATTACTTATGGACGTCAGTTAATATTTATTTTAGACAATAGTATTTAATAGAATGAAGTAAAAATGTTTTAAGCATTATGCATGTACATATTTTATAACTATTGAGATTTGTTTTGATTAGAGCATGTTTTATGTAAGTAGAGGTGTAATATAGGAGCATTTTAAAAAGCTTTAAGTATAGAAGAGAGGTTACGCCCTTTGATTGTCTCAAATTGTTTCAATTATCTGATTGATTGATTATTTGTTCCATCTGACTAATCAGCAGGGTATAGATGCTTCCTTTTCATTATATAAATGGAGTTAAATAGTTAGTGTATTAGATCTGAAGAAGCGTGCAGTTTGTGCACGCGAAAGCGCTCATCTACTTTTCAATAAACTGTGTATTTTTATCGTGGTGGTCTACTTCTACTTTTGCTACTACTGCTTTTTCGTTTTAGAAGAGACCTTCAGGAGCCAGGACTGTTTGTGTTTACTGTTATAACTTGTTGATACTTGATAACCTCTGCTATCTCTGAAAAAACAAAAAAAAAACAAAAAAAAATCTTGCTTTTTCCCACTTTTCTGAGATTTAAAAAAAATCAGTTACAGGCTTGCTGTTCTTGAACTGTTTGTAAGTTTCTGTGAGGCCATTTTTTGCTTGGGCTAAAGGAAAGTCTCTCTGTTGATCAGTGGCAGTGAAAAACATTGAGCAGCCTGCCTGCCCCTGTGGGAGTGGTTACTGACTTGAAACTCTAGTTTTATTGGCCATTTTGGGTCAATTCCAAAACTCCTTCATCTTCCTCTCTTAAAACCTGGTTGCCTCATGGTTTTGGCATCTTTTCAGGCTTGTTGGCTGTTGGTGAAGCACCCACCAAGAGGAGAAAATGCTGAGAGAAGAAAGGAGCCACTTTTGAGACTTTAAGTATTTTTCCTCTGTTTATTTGCTAAGTTTTTCTGCATAGCTGCCTATTTTGAGCATGTTCTGGCTTGTTAAATTTGATTTCTGCATTAGTAACTGTATTTCGAGCACAACCTAGAGCTGTTTACTGAATTTCCTGTTTGCACTTATTTTTAAAATCATTTTTTTCTCAAAACTTGCATTTTATCTGTCTTTGGCCTAGCACTCTTGTGTGGGGTCATTTACTGCACTGCTATAACTTGTTGATACTTGTTAACCTCTGCTATCTCTGAAAAAACAAAAAAACAAAAAAAAATCTTGCTTTTTACCCACTTTTCTGAGATTTAAGAAAGTTCAGTTACAGGCTTGCTCTTCTTGAACTGTTTGTAAGTTTCTGTGAGGCCATTTTTTGCTTGGGCTAAAGGAAAGTCTCTCTGTTGATCAGTGGCAGTGAAAAACATTGAGCAGCCTGCCTGCCCCTGTGGGAGTGGTTACTGACTTGAAACTGTAGTTTTATTGGCCATTTGGGTCAATTCCAAAACTCCTTCATCTTCCTCTCTTAAAACCTGGTTGCCTCATGGTTTTGGCATCTTTTCAGGCTTGTTGGCTGTTGGTGAAGCACCCACCAAGAGGAGAAAATGCTGAGAGAAGAAAGGAGCCACTTTTGAGACTTTAAGTATTTTTCCTCTGTTTATTTGCTAAGTTTTTCTGCATAGCCGCCTATTTTGAGCATTTTCTGGCTTGTTAAATTTGATTTCTGCATTAGTAACTGTATTTAGAGCACAACCTAGAGCTGTTTACTGAATTTCCTGTTTGCACTTATTTTTAAAATCGTTTTTCTCAAAACTTGCATTTTATCTGTCTTTGGCCTAGCACTCTTGTGTGGGGTCATTTACTGCACTGTTATAACTTGTTGATACTTGTTAACCTCTGCTATCTCTGAAAAAACAAAAACAAAAAAATCTTGCTTTTTTCCCACTTTTCTGAGATTTAAAAAAGTTCAGTTACAGGCTTGCTGTTCTTGAACTGTTTGTAAGTTTCTGTGAGGCCATTTTTTGCTTGGGCTAAAGGAAAGTCTCTCTGTTGATCAGTGGCAGTGAAAAACATTCAGCAGCCTGCCTGCCCCTGTGGGAGTGGTTACTGACTTGAAACTGTAGTTTTATTGGCAATTTTGGGTGAATTCCAAAACTCCTTCATCTTCCGCTCTTAAAACCAGGTTGCCTTGTGGTTTTGGCGTCTTTTCAGGCTTGTTGGCTGTTGGTGAAGCACCCACCAAGAGGAGAAAACGCTGAGAGAAGAAAGGAGCCACTTTTGAGACTTTAAGTATTTTTCCTCGGTTTACTTGCTGTTTTTCTGCATAGCCACCTATTTTGAGCATTTTCTGGCTTGTTGAATTTGATTTCTGCATTAGTAACTGTATTTAGAGCACAACCTAGAGCTGTTTACTGAATTTCCTGTTTGCACTTATTTTTAAAATAGTTTTTTTTCTCAAAACTTGCATTTTATCTGTCTTTGGCCTAGCACTCTTGTGTGGGGTCATTTACTGCACTGTTATAACTTGTTGATACTTGTTAACCTCTGCTATCTCTGAAAAAACAAAAAAAACAAATAAAATCTTGCCTTTTTCCTACTTTTCTGAGATTTAAAAAAGTTCAGTTACAGGCTTGCTGTTCTTGAACTGTTTGTAAGTTTCTGTGAGGCCATTTTTTGCTTGGGCTAAAGGAAAGTCTCTCTGTTGATCAGTGGCAGTGAAAAACATTGAGCAGCCTGCGTGCCCCTGTGGGAGTGGTTACTGACTTGAAACTGTAGTTTTATTGGCCATTTTGGGTCAATTCCAAAACTCCATCTTCCTCTCTTAAAACCCTCTTTTGCGTGGTTTTGCACGTTTTTGAGCATAGCGCAACAACGGGCAGCGCCGCCTAATTGGGTTTAAACTATTCCTGGCTCCACAAAGTCTGCTCTTCACTTTTTCCCTTAGAACTGCTCTATCTCTCAATTTAAACACCATATTCTCATTCTAAGGCCCTTCACTGGTCCAATTAAGTAATCCTACAAGTTAGCACTATTAAACCATAAGCACTACTTACTCTTATACTCTCGATTACCCTGTCCTCTATTGGTCCGTCTTAAATTCAGTTTCCCTGTTACTCTAGCATGTCCAAAGGTCAGTCAATGGTTTCCTCTCCAGTCCAGCTGGTGAATCTGGGAATTTTGAGGCAATGTTACAACTGTCTCATGTACACGGACAACCCTCTCCTCCTCCAAACAGGTTCAAATATATGTGAGAGATGCAACTATTTAGCCAAACTGGAGGCTGAGCTCTCTCATCTCAAAACTGGTGCAACCAGTCAGGAGGAGAAGGTAACCTCACACAACACAATTCCAGTATCACATAGTCACACCACATCAGCGAACCAAGCACATAAATACACAAAAACATACTCGGAGGCTCTAAATAAAAATCTACCTAAGCAACAGAGACCTCCAAAGCAGACATCCAAGCAAACGTTACCTCAAAACAAAACACATACAACACATAACTCACAAAGTCAGTGTGCCAAGCAGCCACAGCCCTTAAGGCTGAATAACACACCTGATACTCTTGTTATAGGTGACTCTATTGTCAGACACACTGATGTCCTGCTCACCAGGCTGAATAAAGAGAAAGTCACAGTGAGCTGCCTGTCGGGTGCTAGGATCCGACACATAATGCAAGCAATCAGGTCACTCCAAAGCAAATACAAATATGACTCAGTCATTGTACATGCTGGTGTGAATGACCTGAGACGTACCTCCCTGGACTACATGAAAAGAGACATAGAGGAGCTCTCTGATCATGTAGCCCAGGCTGGTATGACCCTGACCTTGAGCAGCATCTTACCCTCACCTAGAATGATACCACAGTACAAAGACAAAATGATCGATTTTAACAATTGGCTAAAATGTTGGTATCATTCAAAGGGGATCCAGTGTCTGTCAGCCTGGGATGACATGCTCGACAAGCCACGTTGCTTCGCTAGGGACGGCTTGCACCTGTCACCACTGAGCTTTCGGATATTGGCAAAGGCTCTTGCCACCCCCATAGTGCCTTTTTTAGGCAAGGCTCAAAAGTAAAACCCACCCCCCATAGACAGCACAAGGAACAAGAAACTAAGGGTAATGCTGCTAAACACCAGAAGTCTTAACCTCAAGAAGCATGCACTCGAAGCTCTCCTCAGTATGGAGAACATCGATATCTGTGCAGTGACAGAAACCTGGTTCAAGGCTCCAGAGAGCACCCCAGCATTACCAGGCTATACCTCGTATCATGCTTTTCGGCCCCAAAACCCGGACCGAACCACAAAAGGAGGGGGAGTTTCCATATTTATCAAGGATATCCACACCTCCAGGTTAGTGTCATTGCACGAAGTATCGGAGACCATCCATGTGCAACTAACAGTGGGCAAGACTGCTTTTCAGTTTATAGCATCCTACAGACCACCCTCTCAAAGTCAGGAATCCCATTCGGCTTTCCTGAAAACATTGGAGAACATGAAGATCCCTCCGAACACCATTATACTGGGCGACTTCAACTACCCAAACATTGACTGGTAGCACTACTCAAGCCCCAGCACCTTAGCCCAAAGATTCCTGGAAATTATAAACTCAAATGCTATGGAACAACTAGTCACCACTCCCACAAGAGGGGACAACATACTAGACCTGATCATTACCAACATGGGGACTCTATGCTCCACACCAGAAGTATATCCCTCATTGGTAAGATCAGACCATAAATTAATTTCACTGGATGTCCACATCCCGACCCCACCCCCCAGCCCAGAAAACCACAGTGAAAAACTTCTCAAAAGCGAACTTCTCACTTCTCAAAACCGAAGTGGAATCCTTCAAGGCCCCAGGGCCAGTGGAAACTACAGCCCAAACTGCAGAATCCTATATAAATGCATTCTACGGACATCTCCAGGAATGCATGGATCATGCTATTGCAAACAAAACCAAGACCCAATCATCCAAAGGCAGACATCGAGTCTGGTGGACCCCTGCCATAAATAAACTGTACAACAGAAGGAGGAAGCTACTACATGATAGAGCAAAATCCCTAATAGGGAAGGCATCTCTGATCAGTACTAGCAAAAAATTATGATCCCTCATAAAATCCTCCAAGGCCAGCTTCGAGAGAAAAATTGCACAGGACACCAAAGACAATCATAAGGCTTTTTTCAGTTATGTTAGAAACCTGGGATGCAACTCCCAGACATGTTCTGAGTTGATTCTAAACGACAAAAAATACACTGAACCCACAGACATCGCCAATATCCTGGCAGACAGGTTCAGTGCAAACTTCTCCACCCCCCCCCCAAAAAGAGCAAGTATCTATCCCGGCAGAGTGCTGCCTCCCAAACATCTCAGATGCTCAGGTGAAGGCTGCCCTCTCCAAAGCAAAAAACACTGCTTCCATGGGACCAGATGGCATCCCAGGTTGCGTCCTACATGAACTACAAGAGGAACTAATCCCTCAAATAAAACAGCTATACAATCTCAGCCTCACTACAGGATATGTGCCCACAGAATGGCGTACAGCAACAGTGGTCCCACTCCACAAAGGTGGAGCCTCTATGGACCCTGGAAACTATCGCCCCATAAGCCTGACTAGCTTAGTCTGCAAGGCTATGGAGAGGATCATCATGGAGCTCATAAACAAAGACATTGGGGACCTACAGACTTTAGATCCTACCCAGTTCGGCTTTGTCAAGGGCAGATCCTGCCTTTTGAAACTGGTTGACTTCTTTGAAACAGTCACCAAAGCCATAGATGAAGGGAAGGTAGTCCACACAGCCTATCTGGACCTTGCAAAGGCATTTGACACAATACCCCACTTGAGCATCATAGATAAGCTATCCAGCTTAAATATAAACCCCTATGTCACAAGATGGGTCGCAAACTGGCTCAAAGACAGAACCATATAACTAATGTAATTTAGATCTACTCAACTTAACTAAAACTGGTTTAAGGCTAACCATGCTATTAAGACCTGGTCTAGAATCACTTAGAAATTTCAAGATCCACTCATACTCTTTAATTTCCAAATGATTATTTAGATCTCCGCCTCTAGGGTTTGGTAAAACTAAATCAATAATCCTAAATTTAAAAGAATGCTGTTGTCCATATTCAGCTATATGCTTATATAATGCATTCCTTTCGTAACACCTTCTAATCTCTGACTTGTGTTCAATAATTCTCTCCCTAAGCTTGCATGTAGTTTTACCTACATAGAAGGAGTTGCATGCCACACACGTAGCCAAATAGACCACATGGGTGGTAGTGCAAGTCCCTGACACCCTGAATCTAAATGTCTTTCCATTTACAGGATGCTCAAATATTTCACTCCCATCACTATAGATATCATCACAACAAGAGCAGTTATAACACTTGAAAGTACCAAACTTCTCCGATACAGATCCATAAGTGGTCCTATCAAAATCCTTATAACATAAGGAGCTCTTGAGGGTTCTCATATTTTTATATGCATAACAAGGTTTGGGGCCTAGCATAATTTTTAATTCATCCGATGCCATCAGAACAATCCAATTATTAGATATAATCTGTCTAATATGTGATGTCCTTAAATTATAAGTAGTCAAATATCTGACAGGTGTCGAATTGACCTCTACATTCTCAGGGGCCATATTAATTGCATTTGTAGCGTTTTGAAGTAATACTGGTCTCAACAGCGTTTTCCTATCCTCCCTAACCCTACATGTATGTACAGAAAGCAAAGAACTATTATATCCACTGAAAGTAAAATCTTCTATCATCTCATTCAGTTGTCTTTCAAAACAAAGGTCATCAGTATTGAGTCTACTGAGCCTACAAAGCTGGGACCTAACTGTACTTCTAAAAATATGCGGTGCATGCATACTAGTAGCATGGGTGTATCTGCCTGAGCAGACCTCCTTTCTATGTACACTTGTATGTAACAAGCCCCCATTTAAATTCAAACTGATGTCCAGAAATGTGACATCAGTTTCAGACACCACCATCTTAAATTTCAAAAAAGGAGATGCTAAATTTAAATAATCCAAGAAATTAGTAAGATTTTCATATGTACCCTGCCATATCAAAAGACAGTCATCCACAAATCGTTGAAAGAATCTAATATTACTTCTAAATGACAGAACCCACAGAGTGAGAGTTGCTGGAGCCATGTCAGACTCGAAACCGGTCACAAGTGGCGTCCCACAGGGTTCTGTCCTGGGACCACTCTTGTTCGGTATATACTTTTCCGAGGTACAGGCAAACGTGGGAGGACTATGGCTCACCAAGTTCACTGACGACTGCAAACTGGGCACCGTAATCAACTCTTCAGCTGACACAAACATCCTTCAAAAAGGTCTCACAGAGACAAATAACTGGTGCCAGCGCCATGGTTTAAAGCTAAATGCCAAAAAATGTATAGTCATACCCTTTGGCAAAAACAATGTGCCCACAAATTACCACATAGGGGAAACCCATTAAGTACAGAGAAAGTTATTAGGGACCTGGGGACCCAAGTTGATAGCAATCTCTCCTTTGAAAACCACATTGCCAAAGTAGTTAGAAAGACCTTCTACATAGCCCACCTCATCACGAAGGGTTTCACATCTAGATCAAGAGAGGTAATCATGCCCCTTTATTCATCCCTCATCAGGCCCATCATAGAATACAATTCCCCTTTTGGGATGTACCTTACCCGACACCTGCAGCAATTAGAAAGACCCCAAAAGTATCTCACCAAGAGGATCAAGGGTCTCAAACAGATGTCATATGCTGCTCGGTTAAAAAAACTCCAGCTCTACTCAGTTGCATACCGCCTACTTCGAGGCGATCTATGCCTGACATACAAAGCTATGTCAAATCCAGAATTAATGGACATGCTCCACCTCAGTAAATCTAAATCCTTTAGAGCCACACGTTCGAGGGACTTGAACCTCAGCACAGAAATAAATAGAACTTGTTGGAGGGACAGGTTCATAACCCAGAGGCTCCCTTCGCTCTGGAATAGAATTCCAGTTCATGTGAGGCAGAGCACCTCACTGAATCTCTTCAAGAAGAATCTCGATAAGTGGATGGGGGATCGTAGGTTTATCCCAGGGATTACTCCTGTGTCACTATTAGACAGAGGCACAGTAAACTAAACCTTAAAAAGGGCACAGTATACTCAAATCAAGGGGTGGTGTAAGCCATACAGAATTGGGCTAGGCTTATAATTGCCCCAGGGCAGATAGCCTAGTATGAACCTATGAACCTATGAACCTATAAAGTTAAAAACCGTTAAATAGGCGAACTGGAACACGATCAGAGCAGGCTTTAAAATGAAAAACAATATTTATTTAATACAAATAAAAGTAAGCGCTTTCGGCAAAAGTAATATTTTGCCTTCATCAGACAAACTGATGAAGGCAAAATATTACTTTTGCCGAAAGCGCTTAGTTTTATTTGTATTAAATAAATATTGTTTTTCATTTTAAAGCCTGCTCTGATCGTGTTCCAGTTCTCCTATTTAACGGTTTTTGAGTTTTGTACTTTTTGGTTTGTTTAACCTATAAAGTTAAACAATTCACTAGCAACATCTATAGAAAATCTACATTTGCCAACCAGTATTTACACAAAGAAAGTAGACACCCACTACATATGAAAAGAGGAGTAATTAAGGGACAATACATTAGGCTACATCGACTTACATCTCAAGACAACACCTTTCATGACGAGATTAAAATTTTGAGAGGTTTCTTTTTGGGTAGAGGCTACCATATTTCATGGTTAAAATCTATTGAAAGCGAAGTTATGGCCTTGGGAAAGAACAAAGTAGGTCCTATTTTGACCACCCATTCAAATATTTCTACTAATAACACTCTGATTGGAAGCAAAGAATTCACCAATGCTTTTGTTTTGCCCATTTCTAACGAAATGTGGATTATTAAAGAAATTATAGTTGAAAATTGGAAGGTTGTGTTAGGTAATCAGGAATTAGTCAAGTAGTGGGTATTAAACCTAACTTCACCTTCAAAAAAGTTGTCAATTTGAAGAGTCTTTTAGAGAAGAAAGTAGACAAATGTGCTACTGACAAACAAGTGAATATCAATACTAAGGGTACTTATGCTTGCCATCATTGTAAGCAATGTAGATTTATAAGTAATTCATCTTCAGTTTATTTTTCACACCTAAACATCACACATTGGTCTAAGAAATATTACACTTGTCATAGTGAAATGGTAATGTATTTAGCCCAGTGTCAGTCCTGCCCTAGTTACTATGTTGGAATGACGACAAGAACCCTCAAAAAAAGAATCAGTGAACACATTTTGGCTATTAAAAAAAGGACATGACAAATGCACTAGGTAAACATTCGACTGAATGTACTAACTTTAAAAAGTTCATTTTTTCTGTCTTAGACAGTGTTGATATCAGTTCATTTACTGGTAATAACAAACTTCTTTTGGAATGTAAGGAATCTATTTGGCAAGTATATTTAGGAGCTGATCATGCTCCAGGACTGAAGGATTCAGTTAATATAAAATGCTTTTTACAAATTAAATAAACGTAAGATTTTCATTTACACATTTACATTTATATATACATTTACCTTGTACATATATTGTTATACGTATATTTTTAACACAATTTAGTAAATTAATTTATTATATTTTATATATATATATTTTTTTTACTTTAATGAATGTAATTAATTCTTGACATCATTGATCATGTGATTATAGCTTGATTAAATAAAGTGCTGTAGTGTCTGGGAGAGTTGTTTTCTGATGAAGTTCACGTTAAATAAAGTGAATGAAAGCGCTAAACATTGGTGTTCCATACTTTCCTGACTGGATTCATTCATCTTTTTACGTTTTGTTCTATGGTTACTGGTTTCCTTTGTGAGCAGTTATTTGGTTTTGTGTTTGGTTCCCACATTAAAGTCTTCCTGCATACTCACATTTTAAACCACCAGTTCAAAAAGTGAGTATGCAGGAAGACTCACTTTTTGAACCACTAGTTCTTTATTCATAGTCTCTATTTGTATTTCCATTTCTTATTCATCTTTTTGCCCAGCCACATTCTTTTGATTTTTTTCTGTTAATACTTCATAGTCTATTTGTATTTCTATTTCTTATTCGTCTTTTTGCCCAGCCACATCCTTTTGATCTTTTTCTGTTAATACTTTCATACAATCAGTCTCTATCTTTTCCCCTCTCTCTTCACATCCCCCCAAATGACCCTTTTTATTATATTTGTAAAATCTCACTTCACAATCCCTTGCATCATGCCCAATTTTTCCACATTAAAAAAATCTTCTGTTATCACAATTTCCTATTAAATGATCTTTTGTGCATCACAAAAAAACATGTTTTAGTCTGGCCCCAATATTTAACATGCCCCTATTTCCTTCAACAGTTACAATGCTTGGTAAACATAAAACACTCTCATTTTAAATTTTCAAAATTACATTACAATCCCACACCCCAGTCCATAAACCTCTTTTGTCATATACTCTTATACGTTCATAGGTTCATAGGTAGATACTAGCCTATCGGCCCAAGGGCCTAAGTAAGCCTAACCAACAAGGTTCCCTGGCTTACGCCATCCAAGTAAGTTAATTTCCTGTGCCCCTGTTGAGCAGAGCCACAGAAGTGATCCCCGGTATGTATTTCGTATTTCCCATCCACTCATCAAGATTTTTCTTGAAGAGTGCTAATGAGGAACTTTGCTTGACATAGATGGGTAGCTTGTTCCAGAGTATGAGACGTCTCTGGGACAGGAATCTATGACATACATGGGTAGCTTGTTCCAGAGTATAAGAAGTCTCTGGGACAGGAATCTATCTCTCCAGCATGTCCTGTTTATTGTGATGACAAGGTTTATGTCCCTAGAGCATGTAACTCGAAGGGATTGGGATTTCTTTAGATGTAGCATGACCAACAGCTCTGGGTTTAATATAGCTTTATATGTTAGGCAGAGATCTCCTCAGAGTAGGTGATATTCTACAGAGTAAAGCTGGAGTTTTTTGAGATGGTCAGTGTAGGGCATCTGTTTGAGAGTAATCCTCTTTGTGAGGTACTTTTGTGGCCTTTCCAGTTGATGCATATATCTTGTGAGGTACATTCCAAAAGGGGCATTGTGCTCTATAATCGGTCTAATGAGTGCCGAGTAGAGGGGGAGCAATGACCTCTTTTTTCCTGGATGAGAACCCTTTTCTGATGAGGTGTGCCACATAGAAGGATTTCCTGATGGCTGTGGCAATGTAATTATCAAAGGAGAGAATACTATCCACCTGGGTACCAAGGTCTCTTATCACACATTGAGCATTAAGTAGACTGCCGTTTATGTGATAGTTCATGGGTAAAGAGTTTTTACCAAAGGGGATGGCAATGCACTTTTTGGCATTGAGCTTGAGACCATGCCTCTGACACCAGGCATCTGTCTCAGTGAGGCCCTTCTGTAGGATGTCCACATCATTTGGGGACTCGACTATGGCTCCTAGTTTTCAGTCATCTGTGAACTTCATTAGCCAGAGGACTTCTGTGTTAGCTGGTACTTCAGAGAAGAAGATACTAAACAGGAGAGGTCCCAGGACTGAACCCTGTGGTACTCCACTTGTCACTGGTTTGAAGTCAGATTTGGAGTATGCAACTTTTACAGTGTAGGTTCTGTCAGTGAGCCAGTTGGCAACCCATCTTGTGACATAGAGATTTATACCTAGTTTAGTGAGTTTAGCAATAACTTCCAGAATGGGGGATGGTGTTGAAAGCCCAGGCAAGGTCAAGATAGGCTGTGTGAACCACCTTACCCTCGTCTACGGCTTTGGTGACTGCCTCAAACCAGTTCATCAGATTCAGATGGCATGATCTGCCCTTCACAAACCCGAACTGGGTGGGTTCCAGAGTTTGGAGGTTACCAATGTCTTTGTTTATGAGTTCCATGATGATACGTTCCATGGCCTTGCAGACCAGGCTTGTCAGGCTAATAGGGCAATAGTTCCCAGGATCAGTGGTGGCTCCTCCTTTGTGGAGTGGGATAACTGTTGCTGTGCACCACTTAGTGGGCACAAAGCCTAACGTGAGACTATGACTGAACATGGTGCTTAGGTGGGGAGCCAGTTCGTTCTGAAGTTCATGTAAAATGCAGCCTGGGATGTTGTCCGGTCCCATGGATGCTGTGTTTTTGGTTTTAGAGAGTGCAGCTTTTACCTGCATATATATGATTACAGGGACTCTGCATTCTTCCTGTATTGATATGGGCCCTTTAGGGGTTGAGAGGGGGTAAAGATTCTTGACATAGCTATAGAATGCTTTGTGGTTGCCCTTAGAATCAGTGGTGATTTTGTTTTCATAGCTAGCTTTGGAGGATCTTATAAGGGATCTCAGATTCTTACTGAGGCTGACCAGGGAGCTCTTCCACTCATGGGATTTTACTCTCTTTTGCAACAGTTTCTTCCTTCTGTTGTAGAGTTTGTTTATGGCAAGGGACCACCAGATTGGCTTTCTTTTTTTTGGAGGATAGCATCTTGGTTCTGTTTGGGATAGCACAATCCATGCACTCATGTAAGTGCTTATAGAGTGCATTTGTGTAGGATTCAGCAGTCGTAACTGTATTGTTCATCTGCATGGGTGTCATGAAGTTCGCCACTTCTGTCTTAAAAAGCATGAAGTTGGCTTTGGAGAAATTTTTTACCGTGGTTTCCTTAATGGTGGGTGGCGGCGGGATACGGATATCAAGGGTGATTAGCTAATGGTTGGATCTAACCAACGAGGAGTTGACTTCAGGTGTGGAACACCGGTCACTCATGTTGGTAATGACTAAGTCTAGGATATTGTTGCCCCTGGTGGGGGTGTGGATAAGTTGATCCAGGGCATTGGAATTTATGAATTCCAGAAAGCATTGAGTGAAGGAGTTGGTGCATGAGTAGTTTTCCCAGTTAATGGTGGGGTAGTTGAAATCGCCCATTATTAGGGTGTTTGGTTGAACCCTAATATTTTCCAGTATATCAAAAAAAGAGGAGTGGGAATCCTGGGGCATGGTTGGGGATCTGTAGCAAGCTACAATTTGGATTGCAGTTTTGTCCAGAGTTAGTTGCACTTGGATGCATTTTGCTGCGCAACTAGCCTGAAGGTGTGGATATCCTTAATGAATATGGACACACCTCTGCCTTTGGTGTTCTGGTCCAGGTCAGATGGCTGAAAAGTGTGGTATGAGTTATAGTCTGGTAATGCAGGGGTGCTCTCTAGAGCCTTGAACCAAGTCTCAGTCACTGCACAGATATTGATGTTCTCCATTTAAGGAGTGCCTCGAGTGAGTGCATTTTGAGATTTAGACTTCTAGCATTGAGTAGTATTACCCTCAGTTTTTGCTTGCCTGTTCTTGTTATGGTGGTTAATTTGTCATTTGAACCTTGCCTAAAAAGGCACTATAGGGGCGGCAAGACCCTTAGCCAGTATCCGGAATCCAAGGGGCGACAGGTGCAGGCCATCTCTGGCAAAGCATCGTGGTCTATCGACCATGTTGTCCCAGACAGACAGGTACTGGATCCCCTTAGTATGACACCAGAAGCTTAACCAATTGTTTAAGTCAGTCATTTTGTCCTTGTGCTGTGGTATCATTCTGAGTGATGGCAGGATGCTACTCAGGGCTAGGGTCATAGGCCGGAGAGCTCTTCCATGTCTCTTTTCATGTAGTCCAGGGAGGTACGTCTCTGGTCATTTACACCAACATGGACAATGACAGAGTCATATTTGTACTTGTTGTGGAGTAACCTCAGTGCGTGGGTTATGTGTTAGAGCCTGGCACCCGACAGGCAGCTGACATTAACCTTCTCCTTGTTTAGCCTGGTGAGTGGGATATCTGTGTGCCTAATTATAGAGTCAACTATGACTAGTGTGTTGGGTACATTGCTTTTCCTTATGGGCTGTGGTTTACTGGCACACTGAGTCTGTGGGCGTTGTATCATTTGGATTGTGTTGGGGGGGTGGAGGTTGCTTACGTTTCTGCTTTGGAGCTATCTGTTACTTGAGCAGATTATTATTGAGAGCCTCTGTGAATGTTTTTGTGTTTCTATGTGTGGATTTTCATGGTGTTGGTTTAGTGGGACTATGTGATGAGTGTGGTGTGGTGTAAGTATTTACCTTCTCCTCTTGACTGTCAAGTTCAGTCTTGGTTAGAGAGAGCTTTACCTCCAGTTTGGATAGATAAGTGCATCTCTCCAGTTGTGTTGTTGGGTGGTAAGAGGAGAGGGTTGTCTGTGTACATGAGACAATTCCTACATTGCCCCAAGATGCCCAGATTCATCAGATAAGACAGGAGAGAACACTTGGAGCTGACCTTTGGACATTCCTGAATAAAAAACTACTTTCCTCTAGGCAAGTGAGGAAAGTGAGTATAAGAGCTGTTTTTCTCTAAGCAAGTGAGGAAAGTAAGTACAAAAACTGTTTTCCTCTAGGTAAAGAAGAAGGTTGAGTGCTGTAGTAATTTGTAGCTTATTTAGTGCTAACAACAAGTTCTGAACAAGTGCTGAGCATGAATAAGCTAATTCAAGTGCTAAAACTAAGAATATGTACCTGGATCTTGTGGAAGATAGACTACCTATTGCTTACCACTCCCACTGATAAGCTAGAATGCTTCACTCCAGCACAGAAAGGCTTGGGGGGATCAGAAGCTTACAAACAGTCCTGGATACAGCAAATCTGTATCTGGACTAGACTAGTTACAGGAAAGATGGGAAGCAAGTGCAAACATGGGCTTTTAAACCAGAAAGTTGAAAGAGATGGAAAAACTGCCCAAATGGCCAATAAACTACAATTTCTGTGACAGAAACCACTCTTGTGGTAGATAGGCTACCTAGTGCCTGCCACTCCCACTGATAAGCTAGAAGGCTTCCCTCCAACACAGAAAGGCTTGGGGGGGCTCAGAAGCTTACAAGCAGTCCTGGATGCAGCAAATCTGTATATGGACTAGACTAGTTACAGGAAATGTAGGAAACAAGCGCAAACATTGGCATTTAAACCAGAAGGTTGAAAGAGATGGAAACACTGTCCAAACAGCCAATAAACTACAATTTCTGGGCCAGAAACCACTCTTGTAATAGATACGCTACCTAGTGCTTACCAGTCCTACTGATAAACTAGAAGGCTTCCCTCCAACACAGAAAGGCTTGGGGACTCAGAAGCTTACAAACAGTCCTGGATACAGCAAATCTGTATCTAGACTAGACTAGTTACAGGAAAGGTGGGAAACAAGCGCAAACACTGGCTTTTAAACCAGAAAGTTGAAAGAGATGGAAAAAATGCCAAACGGCCAATAAACTACAATTTCTGGGCCGGAAACTACTCTTGTGGTAGATAGGCTACCTTGTGCTTATCACTCCCACTGATGAGCTAGAAGGCTTCCCTCCTACACAGAAAGGCTTTAGGGGCTCAGAAGCTTACAAACAGTCCTGGATACAGCAAATCTGTATCTGGACTAGACTAATTACAGGAAAGGCAGGAAACAGGCTTAGAAAATGTTTTTTTTTTGGAAAGTGGGAATGGAGAAGGGAGAAACAGAAGATTATTCAAAATTAAGGGCCTATGTGGCTTGCCCTTCACAAACGTTCTCTCTGTATTAAGTAGAATGTGCTAGTGACACTAGACTGGAATAGAGCTGGGATAGAGCTGAACAGATGGGACTGGTAGGAGTGTCTGAAGTATGATCTCACTGTACTTTGTTGAGTGAGCAAATGAGATAGACCCATAAGGAGTGTTCAAACACAAATTTACAGGAGGGATGGGCAATTCCAAAGCCAACAAGATTAACACCAGAACAAGAACAGAGAGGGCAGGCAGGAAACTAACTGCAGAGAGATGACAGTATTCTATGAAACAATTAAATAGAGAAAAAAATAAAATGCAGTACAATCTTTTAACAATGCAAGTTTGTACTTAACTCAGCTAGTAATGCAGTTGATTGTAGGTATGTTGCAGAAGCCAAACAACTCAAATACACATCTAATACATTTTACATATGTAGCGCACCTGCAGGTGTAGCTGAAGAGATATGGGTTCCTTCCTACCTAACTCTAGTAACACCCCTATAGGTGGCAAGAGGGACAGATTTTATTCTAGGTGACACATCTAGTTTAAAAAATGTAATAGCACAACCATAAACAAATTATTTCAACAGTGCACCAGTTAGCAATAAAGCAAGGTGAGATATGCATGGAATAAAAAAACATACGTTCACCCTTTTCCCCAGAACTCAACAAAAGAAAGTTTTGACATTCAAACATGCACAAAGAAGGCAATATCAATGAGCAGTAAAGCTTTATAATGCAGCAATACAAACATGGGAAATGTCATTAAGCAATAAAAGAGCCATAATACAACAATACAGATATGAGAAAATGCAATGTCATTGTTCAGCAAAATTCTTGAAGACAGTAGCACTAACATGACCAAAATGCAATGTCATTGAACAATGAGGATTTATAATGCAACAACACAAATATGAGAAATGCAATGTAATTGAGCAGTAAAGATTCTTTAAGGCTGCAGTACTAACATGGCAAATGCATTATCATTGAACAATAAAGATTTATAGTGCCACAATACAAATATGAGAGAATGCAATGTCATTCAGCAGTACTAACACCCTCTACCCTCTTGATCAATTCTAAACAGACCAACTATGAAACACTGTATTATACCTTGTTCACTGGCCAGTGACTACTTAAGTCTTGCTGCAGACATGATGGGGCCCAAGTTGGAGCTCATATGGATCCAGTTATTTGTAATACACAAAGTATTAAAGGGGGGAACCACAATCTTATAAAAATATAAAATGACGGCCAGAGCCTCTCACCACTCCATCGAGAATATCCTAGTAACCAGGCACCGTGGTTCCTCTGATGAGAAAAGTAGAAAATCACCTACCAGAACTCTGGTAATCATCTATGGCTTCTTGGTACTAGGCCCAACGGAACTCCTTTTCTTGCTGAATCATAGCAGGTGTGGAACTACTGGTTTCAGAATTTTCACCTGATTCCACAAAATACCATATCCAGGATTTCAGCAAGAGACAGACACAATCTGCTACTTCACTTCCCTGTCCCAAAACACAACAAAAGAAAATCCAGTCATGCTGCAAGGCCCTTTTTCCCTTCAGCTCCGTGTTTCAGTTTTCCCTCCTTCAGCTAGTGTTCCAGAAAACCTCTTTCACTTTCAAAATTGTTTTTTTATATTCCTGAAAAATGGAAAACTACAGTCTATTACTTCGACATGAAATACAGTGGGAGCTACACATAACTTCAGTAAATGTCCCTTTAAAGTCTCTTTATCTACTTCAGTTCTAAATTGTACATTGATTTTTTCTTCATTTCTCTGTAAGGGGCTTTGAATACATACAAACTTCATGGCACATTATTTTTCTTCTTTTCATATTCATCCAAAAATATTTCCATCTTTTGACCAGTCTCAAATATAATGTCACAAAAAGTTTCTTTTTAAATATGTATAAAAGCTCTAACCTTGTTTGCTTTAATTTCCAGTGGTGAAATTACTTCATCCCATACCTTATATCTGTCCAGTTCAGAGTCCTCTTTTTTTCAATACATATAGTAAAAGTTCTCTTTTTTTACATCTATAACTTCTTTCTTTTTTTCAGCTCCCAACTTCATCATTTCTGCATATTATTTACCTTTTTCAACCATTTCTTCCTCCTGCTGTATTTTCTCTATTAAGCCACTGCAGGATACATCTTTGCTACTTTCTGTCTCACTTTCATTAACCAAGTTCAAGAATACATCATCCCACAACCCTTCCGACTGAAGGGTTGTAACCATACATTCCTACTCTAGTACCTCCTCTCTAAAGAGATTCACTTGGAAAATCTCTTCTGAATCCAACACCCAATCTGCTGTAAATCGTATTATAGAAAGCTTGACTGCTTTCTCTACTCCTTCATCTGCAGGCTTGCCTGCCTGCACCTTCACAACTGTTGCTTCTGATCTCTCATCTGCCATAACGTCATTATTCATTTCAAATTCTCCCTTCTCTTGCACAGTTCTCATTATTCATTTCAAATTCTCCCTTCTCTTGCACAGTTTTCAGCATCTACCTCCATTTCCTCCCTGCTTCTGTGAGCTGCCTTCATGCCCAGACAGGAAGACAGAATGTGCCACCAAGAATAGTGTCCCCATACATGAAAAGAGTAGGTGAAGTTCCCTGATGCCCCTCATAGTATAAACACCCTCTTAGGTCTCTGCTGAAAAGAGGCTACTAGCCTAATGGGACTAACGCATTCAACAGAGGATAAATAAATCCCGTAAATGTAACCTAAAAAAAAAAAACTTTTGTTTTTTTATACCTCACAAGACAGTTTGAAAGACTGATGATTTAAGGCTTAGTGTAAGCCTTCCTTCCCTTTCCGTTAATGCACAACATACTATTTAGAGCAACACAGGGCAATATTTGCCTAATTTTGATAACTTAATTTTGGTTAAAATAGCCATGGTATAAAAAACTTGCTGTCTATTTTAACATGGCCTGAAACACTACACAAGTCCTTACTGACACAAGAACAGGGCAATGGACTACATGTCAGCCTCAAAACTCAGGCTCTATTAGTCTAAGGATTTATAATAACTTATTTAAGTTTTATGTTATCTAGCTAGTTATCTATCTGCTTGTCTATCTATCATCTATTTGTTCATTTGTTTAAGTTACCTGGCTAGATTTAAATGCCTCAAAGGAAACCGAAAGCTCAAATATTGCAAATTTTTACATGTAAAAGCAAAATAGATTTCTAGGTTCTGGAATTATGCCACAAAACTCTGGATTCTGCACATTATTTATTTATTTACTGTTTTTTGTTAAGTGGGTAAGTCTGACTGGGTGGAAAGAAACTATTTTCAGTGGAGGCTCAGGGAGGAAAGCTCCAGTACATCATATATTCCAAGAAATTATTTATTTTCCAAGTAATAGTTTAGATAAATGAGGTGATCAAAAGATTTTAATGACATAAAGATACATTGCTTAAAATACATGAGCACTGTATATCATAACATAACAGCTGGAAACTGTGGAAGAATAGTTCATGTAGATAAAAACCCTCACTAAAATAAGGTGGACTTGTGTCAAAATAGATTAACTCAATGGAGTAATTTGGTATGCAGAGCAGTTAGAGGGAACAGACACAGCGGAATAGAGGAAGAGAGAATAGAATGATGAGATAGAGATAAACAATGGCAAAAGGGACCTGGCTAGTGAGGTAAATAGTAGGAGAGGATAGAAGGAGTTAAGGACGATAGAAGATGGTAAGTCAAAAGTATGGTGTGCAGACTACCTACATTATAATCGATTCAAAGTCCACAATTCTTCAGATTCTGCTTGCACACTATTTCTTTCAGACACCAAGGCCTTCCTAAAAGATGTAAATGGAGTTCTTCATTTAAGACCATCAGAAGGACATATACCTTTCCCTTTAGGCTTTAACTTTATGTTGGAAAAAACTTTTTTTGTCAATTGAACTTCCAGATGCAGTAGAGTTAATTAATTTCCCATGAAAATGCCTTTCTGGCTGCTGTTACTTCCAACAAAATGTTTACCATGTTATAAGTTTTATAAACCAGCTTACTTACTACTCCAGTTTGAAAAAAATGTACTGTAAAACAAATACGTTTTGCATATTAAATTATATTAACAATAGTTCTATTGTGACAATTTCACACTGCCAGTTGTATACCTAACTTACTACAATGAAACATAACATGATTTGCATTTGCTTGACAGTCACAAAAAACGTGGATATTATGAAGGCAGAAGTAACGAATTCAGAAGGTATGTTTGTCTTTGTTTCATTCAGGAAATAAGGCCTACCAGTCACTCGTAGACTGTATAAATAGTTGGACCAGTTGAATCTGAAAATTTCTCTTATTGCATTTTGTAGAAGGATAGGATGAAAATATTAATGGCTATTGCACTATTCATTGCTTCCCTGTCATGCCATCACATTCACTAACATAGTCCATGGTTCCTTAACATTTTGTTACACACTGTTTTTTGTATGTGGTCCATACATTAGCTTGATTCATTATGGTGAATTGCCCTAATTTTATGCTGTGTATAAATTACAACGGCAGACATTGACAGTCACAGGTATGACTAATGTGGCTATGAGTTGACATCGAGAGTGTAGACCTAAACAGAAGCAATGAGGTTATGGTGTCGTGAAGATAAGCAGCAGATTTCATCAGTAATAGGAAAGTAATTTACATGCAACAACTGCTGCACATATTTTTCATTAATGGAAAGAAGAAAATAATTCATGATCTGTTACTGAAATAATGAGAGTGTTTAAGGACACACAGCATATTGCTGTAAAAAGTTGTTTTGGGTACAGGGCATACATATGCCAATATGTACGCATGGGTCTACTTTAAAACATTGAAATTTCACTTGCTTGAAATTCATAAGGTCGAGACTAGAACAGCCAATTCAGAAAGCCAAACTCCCAGAATTTCACAATTTCACTCTGGGAAACTAACCACTGGGCCACCATGGTGAGCTTTGCCTTGTTCTCCAATGTAGTGTGATCTCGAAGTTGGTATATTTAGTTAGGGGGCTGGGCAGTACAGCCCCTGACATGCTAGGGTGTGGGGGGCAAAGCCCCCATGTTCGTGGGTTTAGCTTGCTTCCGTTTGTATAGTTGTCATTGGTGGCCCAGTGAAACCAGTAGCGCTGACCCAGGAAGCCAACACAACTCATAAACAAAAAAACTTCCAGTTGTGGTGAAAACCAAGGCATGCACTATGACCATAAAAATAAGAATGCTTTATTGAAAGTTAAGCGCTTTCGTCCCTATTACATAAGGGACTTCTCCAGCATTAATTATAAGGGTATGGGACTTTTTGAACCTGGACATTTTGACCCCTGCATTAACACATTCCCTATCTAGATCTGTAACACTTTGAATACAGTTTGATACTACTGTTATGCCCTATTTAACAAGACTTTATAATAGTTTATAACACTTGGCAAGAAGAGTGAAAAAATATAACAATAATACATACTTGCACAAAAAATAACCCATCATTAGACAGAACAAAATATTATTCGCATCACAGAGATGACAGAGGCAGACAACAGCTGTCAGTCAGTTGTCCAGCTGATATGCACAACACCGCATTAATCAGAGCATACCACTAAGTCCATAACTTATGGTGAGACTGTAAAGAAAAAATTGCCAAAGCCTCCAAGAACATACTCAAAAGATTCCAGCCTCCAGTGCACAAGACAACACCAGCAGCTTCTCCACCCTAATTACCTCAGATCCACCCAGATCACCCTGGAATTCCCTGAAAAGCAAACCTAAGCCTATAAGGTCCATTAAGTCTACTTTCACACTGGTGAAAATTTTAGTTATTAGTGTCTTATAGTTAGGCATACACATTCCACAATTACCAGACTGGACAAGAACATGGTGAGTGTAAGATGCTTCTTTAGTGCCATGATCTGCAGTGTCATTGTAGCCTTAAGCTCTCTCAAGCCAGACAAATACGTATACGAGTGTGTTGTCTCATGTGGGGGGAGTGCATGGTCTGAGGTCTTTTATCCAGAAGGATATGATGAAGCTTTCTGTGCATGTGTTAAAGGCAGGAAAGATGCTGGCCTTAAGTAGTGTCTTCCTTTCACCAAGAATGATGCCTGGATGCCAAAAGAAGATAACTGGTTTTAACAGTTGTCTAAGTAGTTAGTGTCATTATAAAGAGATTTAGTATGTGTCACTCTTGTATGAAACCATAGATAAGACTTCCTATTTCACCAATGATAGTTTACCCCTCTCATACCACAGCTTCTGCATTGTGACTTAAACCTTTGCTGAATACATATTGCCTTTTTTAGGCAGAGTCCCTCCTACTGAACATTCCTACACAGCAAACTCAAATGCAGATCCAGACATCATGCCAGGACTACTCAGTACTAGAAGTACAGATAGAAAGATGTCAGAAATTCATATTTATTTTATTTTTTATTTTTTATTTTATCATACAGATAGATACCTGGTTTTTGGTTCAAATCTTACCTTGATAACAGAAAACAAGCGGTTCTCTGGCACAATAATCTTTCTAATCTCCGCCCAATCTCCCTTGGTGTCCCTCAGGGCTCCATATTAGGGCCGCTCTTATTCTCCATCTATATTAATGATCTTCAGTCAGCAATTCCACATTCTACCTGCATTCAGTATGCAGATGACTCCACTATTATCTGCTCAGCTACTTCTCAAATTGAACTGCAGACCATCACCCAGATAGCATTTAATACTGTTGAACAATGGCTTACAAACCATTGCCTCCTACTAAATCCAAAGAAAACGAAACTGCTACTCTTCTCCCCAACCCGCAAGTCCACCCCTACACATTTAACACTCACATCTAACAATGGTACTATTATCTCTCCAGACCTATCTACCAAACTCCTAGGAATATCTATAGACAACAACCTCAACTTTGACACACATATTAACAGTACTATAAAAACAGTCAACAAGAAACTTGGATCCCTCTATAGAATCAAACCCTTTCTTACTCCAGCAGCTAGGACTGCTATAGCCAGAACTCATCTCATCTCTACTCTACTCTATGCCTCCCCCATTTATACAAACCTTTCTAAAACCAGCATTAACAAGTTGACTGTATCCTATAATAATTTTGCCAGATTTGCTGCTGCCACTCCTTTCCGTACCCATCACTGTCTAAATCTTAAACAACTTGATTGGTTAGAGTTTCCACGCCATCTGCACTTTTCACAGCTTACTATTGCCCACAAAACCCTGTATCAACCCTCCAATACTCCTATTCTTTCAAGCCTACTTACCCTTTACAACAATCCTAAAAACTTACGCTCTTCTAATAAACTTCTGTTTAACACCTGTAGATCCAACAATTTAGCAGGTGACTCCCTCTTCTGTAATACCATTGGTAAGCTATGGAATCTACTACCCACTGAACTCACAACTCTCTCCTCTCATACACATTTCAAAAAGAAGCTCAAGCTTTATCTCATGACACACTGGCTATGTTCCTGTACTATCCCTGACTAACTGCTGTTACTTCTCACTAATTACTTCCTGCCTCAACTAGCCTTCCCTATGAGAACTGCTTATTATGTATCTTTGACTGAAATCTTCATATATACACCTATATCTCATCATTGATTACTGCTCTGGCCATGCTTATTGGTAGTATAGCAGTTAACATTTCAAAAAAAAAAAAAGAAAAAACAAAAACTGTTTTCCCCTATTCTATTCAAATCAGCTTTAATCTATACTATTTTCTATATTGTCTTTAGTATACAACTTATTGGTATTTCTTTCTTGACTGTATTTTGCAAATGTTCTTCTGTATACTTTTTCAAGTCTGTACTTAATATCGGTTCTTATTGTATATTGTTTTATTGTATATTGCTTGTTGTGTTACACATGGAGCTTTTCTCCCCAGGCCTCTACTGAAAATGGACATGTATCCAGCTAGACTAGCCCGGTCAACAAATGTAAAATAAATAAAAATAAAATAATACCCTTTTGGAGGATGTGTGTGTCATCTGGAGAATAAAGTATAGCCCAGAGTATGCATTTTCATCAAACGTGGCCAGACATATCCCTACTGTGTTTGCTTGTACCTAAGAAAGCTATATGCCAAACAGGAGTGATCCCAGGACTGAGTGCAGGTGAATACCACTTGTTACTGGCATAGAATAGTACATGGAGGCTGAAAATGTTACTGTATGTCCTACATCTGTGCGTCAGTTGTCAAGCCATCATCTAACAATCATTTATGGTCAGTCTATTGAAGTTATGTCTAATACCAGTATGTGGAATAGGTATGATTTGCTGGTGAGCTGTAGCTTGGCTGTGTTGACCTCCCCTCCCTCACCTATAGCCTTGTTGACTGGCTTGAAGTCTACTAGGTGTAGGAGCCATGATCTGGCCTTTAGAGAACATAAGTGGGCATGGTGCAGTGTTTGCAGGTTCATAATGTCTCTGTTAATGAGTTCCATAATGCTGTGCTCCATAGCCTTCCAGATAACATTGGTCTGGCTTATAGGGTGAGAGTTTCCAGGACCTGTTGTAGTTCTACCCTTAATCAATTTATGCTAACATTTGCACTGCGTGTGATGAGGGTGGACAGGTTTAAGAATAAGTATATTAGAGGGTCAGACCAGGTTTGAAGGTTAGTAGACCATGCCAGATAGGCAGGATTAAGTTGGTTTGTACATGTGCTGAGGATGGATGCAGAGTATATTGTGAAATAGATGCTAAGGATGAAGCTGCCAGGTAACAGGAAAAGAGGAATGCCTAAGATGAAGTTTATGGCTGTGGTGAGAGAGGACATGCAGGTGGATGGTGTGACAGTGCAATATACAGAGGGCAGGAAGACATGGAAACAGATGATGTACTGTGGTGATCCCTAATGGGAGCATCCAAAAGGATGTGGACCCTTGTGGACTGCTAACACCATTACCGTACATCATTCCACATGTATGTAACCTGTATAGAGGCTACATATGGACAGAGCGTTTAGGTGAGTGGTGACTTCATATGTCAACTTGTGTATGACACAGCCAGGGACACTGTCCAGTACCATTGCCACTGTGGTGTGGACCTTGTTAAAGAGATGTTTTAACTAGAGTGTCTGTGAACCATCAGGTATTACGTTATGCAGGTCTGGAAATGTGGCCCTTGTATAGCGACAGGGTGGTGAAATCCACATTCAAATTGTTTGACAAGGAATTGGTAATGTCAGTCAGATAAGTGTACTTTGTGACCATTTACATTAACTGTGACCCAATCTGAGATTTCCCCTGTAGATTATGAACAACAGTAAAGACAGCTTTAGTGTTGTCTTTGGAATCATTGCCATTTGTATTTTGAAGCTTGCCTTGTATGCTTATTGAGGGATTGAATTTTCCAAATGATACTGACCAGAGATGTTATCCCTTCCTAGTATGTAACTTTTTTTTGGTATAAAATCACACCTTCTATTATATATTTAGTTTATGGCAGGGGTCCATGAGACTAATGCACTTTTACTGTATAAGTGAGAATTTTGTTTGTGATAGCACAGTCCATGCAACCCTGTAGGTGAAGAGTGTGCCATTAATACAGGATTATGCAGCTGGGACACTGTTAACCTTAGTAATGCAAACCAATGACAGATAGGAACAACAGCATCACCCACAGCACAGCAGTGTCAACCCATGTCATACACACACACACATGCATACTCAAGTTCCAAAACGTGTGTAGTACAATGCATACTGGCCACCAATAGAAACTATGGAGTGTTAACACTGACCAATACAGGGCATGTCATCCTGCCCATGTGTCCAATATGCATGTACATGTAGATGGTGCACCTCCATCATGTTCACAAATGTAACCTGAAAACCTGTGTTGCACACACCCCACACATACTGTCCACTCTATAACACATGCTCACACAACTACACACATCAGCCAAGTGGCACATGGACAAACAAAACAAAATTGGAATAAACACTGGTGGAAACAATACAACATTGCTAATTACAGCTTTAATGCATTATGCCTGCTCAGCTACACCTTCAAATATATCATTATAATTTACTGCTGACAACATGCTACACATTTAACCATTGCTATACTTTATCAAAGTCACCCTGTGCATCAGCACCATGTTAGCCTGTTCCTGCATCAATGTTACAGATGACAGGAGGTGGCACAGGTTTCATCTTATGCACAGGGTGTGTTGTTGGTTTGCCAGAGGCCTACACTGAGCCATACAATCGACATGTGCATGTGAGTGTGTGTGTGAGGGCCATGAGTACTGTTATGGGCCAATGTTGATGCAATGTGTGGGGGTATGTGTTTGTCCTAGGTTTCTGGTTTATATGTATGTGACTGCATGCACACAGTTCCACCATGTGGCTGCCATATATGGGGATTTATGGGACAGCTACAGACTGTACCTGGCAGGCTTTACAGATCACTATCTTTGGCCATGGATATGGAACCTGTGCCTGGCAGGGGTGCTACAGACAGTATCAGGTACTAATCCAGACTGGGTACTATCCTCAGAGGTTGACATATGTCCACTGGATCCAGGTCCCTGCTGGGACTGGCCAGAGCCACGTGCACGTGGTCTTCTAGGACGGTCTATGGACAGCCCCCCCAACATTACTGGTGCTGGTACTGGCACTATGGGAGTAGCTGTGACTTGCTGGATGTCCACGGTGACCTCCAACTGCTGATGTTGCTGGCATACATCCACATCGACGTCTCAACTATCCCGCACTGTCCTGACACATGGACATGACATTGTGTAGGGCATCCAATATCTCACCCCAACATCTATCAATGACCTCAGTGTAATTACGTATGGCACCTGCTAGGTCACGGATACTGTCATTTACAGAGGTGTTATGAGGCCTCTGTGCCCTTAGTCCCTGTCTGATGTACCGCTCCATTCATGCCTGTGCCTTCATGACAGCCTGGAACATGCGTGTGGTTGAAAAAGTTGTGGCACGTCTGCCAGGGGCATGATGACCAGCAGTGCTCTGATGAGAACCCCTGGGCATCTGCCTATGTGGTACTGTTCCAGACATCTGGCTATGGCTGCTGTGCCCTGATACATGTGCCATAGATACCACACTGTCCTGGCCAGTGCCAACTGTACACTGTCCCTCAGCTAAGGGCAATGGTGATGATGGATGTACAGACAGTATGACTGTGTGCATGGATGGGGTGGAGACTTGTGTACTATCAATTGGTGGCCCAACAACAGACCCTGACAAACCTGCCTGTGCCTCAACACACCTATCCTCATGATCACTGTCTGTCTCAGTGACATCAGGTTCCCTGCAGTACTGAACCAGCCCCACCTCAGCACCTGTGAGAGGAAAACAGGAAACACACTTTAAGACCTGAACATGTCAGACCACATGCACACATGCACACATCCACATGCGCACATGCACACATGCGCACATGCACACATGCACACATGCACACATGAACACATGAACACACACAAATACACTCCTCCCTAAAGCAGACACACACACACAACACCAGCAATCTCAGAACATACACAGTAGCAGGTGATGGTGGGGTATAGTATCACAAGCAAAACAGTCATATCACACATGTCAGCATGCAGGACATGTGTTGCTCAACAGCATGCAGTGCAAGTGTAGACAGTCCTTGTTACTAACACTATACATAGCTTTGATGCTTGTGTTTTGTTAATAGGTGATTGGCCTCCCCTGGAACACAATGCATAGTCTCCCTTTACTCATCACTCATCAGACCAATGATTTACAATGCCCCATTTCAGAAATGTATCTGACCTCGACACTTGCAGCAGCTGGAGAGAGCCACAAAAAGTTCCTCACCAAAGGATGCTGGAAGGGTCTCAAAATCTGTCCTATGCTGTCCGACTGGAAAGAACTCCAGCTCATTCAGCGTCGCTTACCGCTGGGCATGTACAGAGAGGGTTGACTCCTTGGCTCTAAATTCATGGCAAGGCCAGCGTCAAAACCCAGATTTGATGATGAATATGCTTCACCTCAAAAATCTAGATCCATCAGAGCCTACAAGGGCGGATCTTAAACCATTGACACGGCTATTAATAGGACGTGCTGGAGGATGGATTCATCACCCAAAGACTCCCTATAACGTTGTGGAAATGCAAAATCCTGTGGTACATGTGAAGGTAGAGCACTTTCCTCGCTGGCCTTGTTCAAAGAGAAATCTTGACCAATGGATGGGAGATCGCAGATATACCCCAGGGATTACCTCCAGTGTCACTGCTCGAACAGAGCACAGAAAAATAATGGTATAGTTCCCCATACTAAAGGGGTGGCCTAAGCTTCACAAAACGATAAGGCTAGGGCTTTCGTAAATGCCCTCGGGCAGATAGCCTAGTATGAACCTATGAACCTATGAACCTATTAATACAGGATTATGCAGCTGGGACACTGTTAACCTTAGTAATGCAAACCAATGACAGATAGGAACAACAGCATCACCTACAGCACAGCAGTGTCAACCCATGTCATAACACACACACACACATACACATACTCAAGTTCCAAAACGTGTGCAGTACAATGCACACTGCAGCCACCAATAGAAACTATGGAGTGTTAACACTGACTGGACAGCAGAGGCATGTCATCCTGCCCATGTGTCCAATATGCATGTACATGTAGATGGTGCACCTCCACATCATGTTCACAAATGTAACCTGAAAACCTGTGGCAATGCACACACCCCACACATACTGTCCACTCTATAACACATGCTCACAACAACTACACACATCAGCCAAGTGGCACATGGACAAACAAAACAAAATTGGAATAAACACTGGTGGAAACAATACAACATTGCGCTAATTACAGCTTTAATTGCATTATGCTCTGCTCAGCTACACCTTCAAATATATCATTATAATTTACTGCTGACAACATGCTACACATTTAACCATTGCTATATTTTTATCAAAGTCACCCTGTGCATCAGCACCATGTTAGCCTGTTCCTGCATCAATGTTACAGATGACAGGAGGTGGCACAGGTTTCATCTTATGCACAGGGTGTGTTGTTGGTTTGCCAGAGGCCTACACTGAGCCATACAATCCACATGTGCATGTGAGTGTGTGTGAGGGCCATGAGTACTGTTATGGGCCAATGTTGATGCAATGTGTGGGGTATGTGTTTGTCCTAGGTTTCTGGTTTATATGTGTGACTGCATGCACACAGTTCCACCATGTGGCTGCCATATATGGGGACAATGGGACAGCTACAGACTGTACCTGGTAGGCTACAGATCACTTCATCTTTGGCCATGGATATGGAACCTGTGCGGCAGGGGTGCTACAGACAGTATCAGGTACCAATCCAGACTGGGTACTATCTCAGAGGTTGACATATGTCCACTGGATCCAGGTCCCTGCTGGGACTGGCCACTGTAGAGCCACGCACGTGGTCTTCTAGGACGGTCTATGGACAGCCCCCCCAACATTACTGGTGCTGGTACTGGCACTATGGGAGTAGCTGTGACTTGCTGGATGTCCACGGTGACCTCCAACTGCTGATGTTGCTGGCATACATCCACATGACGCCTCAACTATCCCGCACTGTCCTGACACATGGACATGACATTGTGTAGGGCATCCAATATCTCACCCCAACATCTATCAATGACCTCAGTGTAATTACGTATGGCACCTGCTAGGTCACGGATACTGTCATTTACAGAGGTGTTATGAGGCCTCTGTGCCCTTAGTCCCTGTCTGATGTACCGCCCATTCATGCCTGTGCCTTCATGACAGCCTGGAACATGCGGTGGTTGAAAAAAAGTTGTGTACGCTGCCAGGGGCATGATGACCAGCAGTGCTCTGATGAGAACCCCTGGGCATCTGCCTATGTGGTACTGTTCCAGACATCTGGCTATGGCTGCTGTGCCCTGATACATGTGCCATAGATACCACACTGTCCTGGCCAGTGCCAACTGTACACTGTCCCTCAGCTAAGGGCAATGGTGATGATGGATGTACAGACAGTATGACTGTGTGCATGGATGGGGTGGAGACTTGTACTATCAATTGTACCCAACAACAGGCCCTGACAAACCTGCCTGTGCCTCAACACACCTATCCTCATGATCACTGTCTGTCTCAGTGACATCAGGTTCCCTGCAGTACTGAACCAGCCCCACCTCAGCACCTGTGAGAGGAAAACAGGAAACACACTTTAAGACCTGAACATGTCAGACCACATGCACACATGCACACATCCACATGCACATGCACACATGCACACATGCACACATTCACACATTCTCACATGAACACATGAACACACACAAATACACTCCTCCCTAAAGCAGACACACACACACAACACCAGCAATCTCAGAACATACACAGTAGCAGGTGATGGTGGGGTATAGTATCACAAGCAAAACAGTCATATCACACATGTCAGCATGCAGGACATGTGTTGCTCAACAGCATGCAGTGCAAGTGTAGACAGTCCTTGTTACTAACACTATACATAGCTTTGATGCTTGTGTTTTGTTAATAGGTGATTGGCCTCCCCTGGAACACAATGCATACATGGGCACGACATTGCTGTGCAAGTATTCAAAACTCTGAAATGTACTGTGCACCATAACTCACATGTCTACATACCATGACTGGATGTGTATCTGTATGTCAGATAGGTATTCCATGCTGATTACAGCCTCTGTGTCTTTAGCAAATAGTTGTGGACACAGTTTTAGCACATGCATGATGAGTATTCACACAACATAATCAGTGGTGCATGTATAATTGATGGAATACCATTCAACCACATACCCAATGTACAGTAGTTATGGTGAGTGTAGATCATATTGTGGACATGCCAGTGTCATCCATGACATGACATGCTAAAACACAACTGCATATTTAAACACCACACATACCCAATGTGTGTCATATGACCTAGCCACTCAATAGCATCACAAGGCATATATGTGTCAGTTGTGCAAATGGTGATTGATATGCATATTGTTTAGAGGTGCATATGTTTGCACACACACAACATTGAGGTGTATAGCAATGAAAGCTATGTGTAGTACTGTGGTTACAATAACAGGATGGGGTATAGTACCATAGGCTATCATCATGAAGCATTATGTGGTCACTCAAGGCTACAAATGTTTTCCAAACGAGCACTAATCATGCTGTACTGGGACTGTACTACCTTGGCTACATTCACCATTTCACAACCAGTTGTTACATGGGTTTGTAAGGAGGCCAATAAGGAGCATTCCCTGACATGAATGTGTAGTGTGTTGCAGAGTGTTTAAATGCCCCATGATAGGCCTCTACCCCTCAGGTATATTATGTGTAATGTGTGGATCAGATTTTGGATATTGGAGTGTGTCTTTACAGAGGGTTTGTGAATCCTTTATGTGTAGCATGTTAAAATGCTCTGTGTATGACATAGTTGTGTATGTTATGTGCATGTTGAGTATCAACTTTGCCTATCCAATGGTCACTACAGTGTAGCCACATTTGTTTGAGATGATCTGGGTATTGCATGTGTTTGAGGCAGCTAATCACATTAGTGGGATGTGCGTGGTCTTACACCAAACATGCACAACATGCATTATGGGTAGGTGTGTTACATGTGTACATGGCCTACACCTTAACTATGACATGCATTTTTTATTTACAATAATAAATGTAGAACACACTTACCAGCATCTGTCTGCTGCCTTGACGTCACCCCAGAGGTACCTACATCGAGATGAGACAGTTTGTCAGTGGCTGCAACTGTGGCATTGCTACTGTGTGTTTGCAATCTTACAGTACAACAGTTTACATTCACAGGGCTACATATTATATCCCAAATGATCAGTATGGCACAACAACAGGCTCTACATCTTCTAACTACACACTCCACATCTCACATATGCATTATCTATGAATACAGATAACAGTAGTCTACAGATATGCCATGTTACATGCATTCTCCATGTGTGGTTGCTGGGTGGCACCAACCTCCATCATGGTGTATGTCTGCTGCTGTTGTTGTTGGGCAGGTGCCATGAGGCTCAGGAGCAGCTCCTCCGCTCTGATGAGGGGGGATGGATATTAACACTCCTGTTATAAGCTGTTGTCTCCGCACATCAGAAACACGTTGATGGACATGGCTGAGTAGATCACTGCAGTGGTGGCATACCTGCTCATATTTCCGGTTATGCAGGTCTACCTCATTGACCCTCCAGACAACATCTTGCCACATTACAGTACACTCCTGATGGTTCTGGCTGGTTCGTGAGAACATTAGACTGTAGTGCTGAATCATACAGCTAGTAATGATATCATCTTCAGCACTACTATAGCTGGGATTTCTGTGATGTGCCATGATCCCTGGAATACAAAGAAAAAAATATGTCTGAGCAAGTCATATGGCACATTTAACATTATACAGTACAGATATAACTGAACTGCCATATATAGCAACCTATTAGCTGAGAGTGAAACATTAACTACCACTTATCACTGCTCACCCCACAACTGCTTGAAAGTGCCTGGCTCACTCTATCTAATGAACCATGTTCTGCACAGCAACAAAATAAAATCACCATATAAGACTATACAAGAGTACCTGGCACACTGTATGCAACACAATGCACCACCTAGCCACAGCAGGTATACATCAAGCTGATGTGTAAAAAAAATATGTCATCCATCACAATGAGTGTAAGGTCCAGTAAATGTATTACTATTATACCACACAACTTGTTAATGGCAAACCCGTGGCCAAAATATGTGCACAATTGGGAATATAGGTCGCATACTGCTGTAGTCCACTATAACTGTTGCTAGATACGCAGTTATATGTTTTACCACACATATGATAGAGGACATGTTACAGACATACCCACACACACATTAGACATAATTACAGTTCACAAAGGTATGGCAACCCAGATAAGCTTTACGTGCGTACTATACAGTACTGTGTGTCAGTACTTGCAAAACATTAATCTTGGGGGATGTAATCTGTGATGAATACAGGGATCACACAAAACAGTGGATGCAAGCAATGTGGACATACACCATACTTTGCTGTACAGGCCCAGAGCTTCAAGTAGCACTACAGTACACACAAGATTTGGATTCAACATCAGTACCAATTAATAATCATAGATGTAGTGCTTTAGCCTCCGATGACACACCCCCGTTAAAAATCAAGGGACTTAATCGCACTGTATGCCATAGCACTTTCACTGCCTAGCAACAGAATACACAGCTTTTGCTGGAATCAAAGCAAGACACATAATATCATGACATAAACAGTTTCCCACTAAGCTATCCCACAAATACATATCTTTGATGTATTCACAAACACACTGACCATCACAGTCAGTCAACAGTACAGAGAATCTATTGCAACAATTAGGTGTAGGTGTGAATGAGTATATATGACTCTCTCTCTCTCGCTATACACACATATATATATATATATATATATATATATATATATATATATATATATATATATATATATATATACACACACATATACACAGCCATTGGTGTACATATATATGTAGGCACATATACATTTCACCTTTCATAGTGGAAATATCAATTATACAAAGGATGTAAGGCAGTACAGTAATGTGATAATATCCTGTCAGTCTTGTGATAAATGCATTGAAAGTAACTACAGCCCAGGTAGTTTAGCAGGCCCCACCATTTCAACATTGCAACTGGACCTCCAAACCACCCACACACCTGTTAACCACCACATGTCATATAGGCAGCACTGTATGCTGTCTTGTTCATCACACACATACACCTACAGAAATATAAAGATACTAACCTTCACCAACATATATATATATTTTACCCTTCACAAACAGGCTGGTAATATGTCCCCTGTTTATAACATATACAGATGTGAATATATATACATATATATTTTCCCGTATGTGCATACACATGACAAGGTCCGAATGCTACTTAAGTCCCTGGACCAGCGCTGAACTATAAATTTTGCTGCAACACAAGTGCTGTCATATGAATGCACACTAACATTAGAGGGGCATATATAGCTACAAATGCTAGAAAGTTACCAGACTATTGGCAGCAGTTGCCACGTTGGGTTACACTTATTATGGATTATCATGCATGTATTTCTTGTCCCAACGCATGCTTATAAGTTAATGGCTAATTAACCCCCAACAGCCACACACACTATCAAAGCAGAACACTTATAACAGGATCAGATTTTGACATTTAATGTTGAGCTACATTTCACAGGGTGGCGTCCCACTGCCCACAGGTACACACAATCGTATTGTCTATAGCAGCAGTTGAAGCAGGACATCTGTGCATAGATAAGTACTGCTGCCACATATGAATGGTTCACATGTAGACCACTCTTCCAAACATCTACCACATGCAAGTAACACATATGTCAGCATACCTTCTCGTATGATTTCAGTATTGCTTCTTTTCCTGTCTCTGTCTCTGTCCTGTCCCCTTTCGTCCTTGTCTCTTTGTCTCTTGTCCCTGTCTCTCGTCCCGTTCTTGTCTCTCGTCCTCGTTCCCTGTCCCTGTCCTCGTCTCTCTGTTCCTGTCTCTGGTCTCTGGCAATAGAGTGATTGAGTTTCATACGATTGCAGCCTGCTTTTGTAGGCTTGTACGATGAGTATGTGATGGCCTAACCAATCAGTGGTCAATTATTTGCTAATTGCATGCAGCCTGCTGTGTAGGCAATTGGTGCAGTAATCTCGTCAAGCAACCGTAATTATAAACTGGCTAACTGGTATGCGCTCTTCATCTTCCAAGATGGAGATCATCCTGTTTGGTTGCAGACACTGTTGTTTAAGACAGAAGGTTGGCATGTTCTTATATCAGTAGTCAGGACAAACAGTGGATTTACATTTTGTACTGACCCAAATGTTGTTGGCCCAGTACACACTCTTAAGTTGCGTAGAAATGTACTACCCCTCAAACAAGCAATAATATGATACATGAAAGATGTCTTTTTTTTTCTGGCCCCATACCAACTGCCATACAGTTTAGGTTATTGGATATGTATTCCTTAAACAAGAATTGTTTGAGAACTGCTATACTGTGAATCTTCATTTTTAAACAGCCTGTGCTTTTTTAGTGTTGACATTAGCACGAGCTGCTCAGAAAAACTGGACATATTTCAGTACTGTGAGTATGCTTACCTACATCCTTGGTAGACCCTGCACACACAGGTATATTCTACATTTGGGTTGGGGTGCAGAAGTACAGAGAGGTACATATTATTGTGTGAATTTTATCTTGCTGGACTTACAGGGTTGTGTGTCCATGTTAGTTTATCAAGGCAAGTAGTCTGTCTGCGTAACTCCCAACTGTGGACCTATCCACATGGTAGCCAGAGATTAGCCTGTTATTCTTTGTCTGTGCACCACACAGGTCTTTTCAGCACTAGAGCAATGGAATTGTTACAGTTGGTTGCTACCAGTTCATGGCTACATCCTTTTGTATTTCAGTGTTGTATTCCTACATAAGAGTATGCTTCCGGAACTCCTTTAAAATATTAGTGCCATTAAGATGAGACTTTGAGAGAACCAGAGCATATGGAATAATACACTTTTCTGTAGTAAAAGAAGTGTCTAACTCTTAATTATTGTCATTACTCATTACGTGTAATTCACCACCTTTCTGGCCCAAGTCAGTAGTCTTCAGAGGGATTCAGAGGGACAGAGCTAATTTTTTTTTCAAAATCAGGGACATCCCTGAAAATTAGGGACAGTTGGGAGGTATGGCCTCTGCCCTAAACAGATATGCCAGTGTTTGTCCTGCTGTGATACTGTGTGGGGTTTGTAAAGTGATGGTGTAACATTATTTCCTGCTAGAATGGCTGCTTCTCTTATCACAGTCATGTAATGTAATGCCACAACAACTGTTGGTAAAGATCCACAGAACAAGTTGTGTGGTATGGCATTCCTATTTTTCCTTTACCTTCACTCATTCTGATACATGATATATTTATTTCAGCAACAACTTGTTGTATATCTACTGTGGCTTAGTGGTACTTCATGCAGTGTAGTGTGCACAAGGTCCGGTTTCATTGTCTAGAATCAATATTAGGCTGAAGTACGCACTTTTGAAAGAATCAACTATTAAAACAGTTTCCCACTAAGCTATCCCACAAATACATATCTTTGATGTATTCACAAACACACTGACCATCACAGTCAGTCAACAGTACAGAGAATCTATTGCAACAATTAGGTGTAGGTGTGAATGAGTATATATGACTCTCTCTCTCTCGCTATACACACATATATATATATATATATATATATATATATATATATATATATATATATACACACACATATACACAGCCATTGGTGTACATATATATGTAGGCACATATACATTTCACCTTTCATAGTGGAAATATCAATTATACAAAGGATGTAAGGTGTACAGTAATGTGATAATATCCCACAGTCTTGTGATAAATGCATTGAAAGTGTTCACAGCCCAGGTAGCTTTAGCAGGCCTCACTCGCTTCAACATTGCAAACTGACCAAACCACCCACACTGTTTAACCACCACATGTCATATAGCAGCACTGTATGCTGTCTTGTTCATCACACACATACACCTACATAGAAATATGCGCATACTAACCTTCACCAACATATATATTTCCACCCTTCACAAACAGTTGCAATATGTCCCCTGCTCTATGCACATATACAGATGTGAATATATATGACACATATATATTTCTCCGTATGTGTGTGGCATACACACACAAGGTCCACGCTGTTTTAAGTCCCTGGACCTTACAGCTGAACTGTTGGGCCTTGCTGCAACACAAGCAGGTGTCACATGTGAATGCACACTAACATTAGAGGGGGTATATATAGCTACAAATGCTAGATAAGCATACTAGACTACTACAGCAGTTGCCAATGCTAAGCTACACTTTAATATGACTATCATGCATGTATTTCTCTGTCCCACCCATGTTTATATAATGGAAGCACTAATCCCCCCAACAGCCATTGGCCACACTACTGTACAGAACACTTATAACATGGATCAGATTTTTGACATTTAATGCTGAGCTACACATTTCACAGGTATGTCCCACTGCCCACAGGTACACACTGTATTGTCTATAGCAGTAGTTAAGCAGGACATCTGTGCATAGATAAGTACTGCTGCCACATATGAATGGTTCACATTATGTAGACTACTCTTCCAAAACATCTACTACATGCAAGTAAATACATATGTGTCACATACCTTTCCTTTGTATGATTTGGTATTATTTCTTTTTCCTTGTCTCTGTCTCTGTCCCTGTCCCTGTCCCTGTCTCTGTCTCTGTCCCTGTCTCTGTCCCTGTCTCTGTCTCTGTCCCTGTTCCTGTCCCTGTCCCTGTCTCTGTCTCTGTCTCTCTCTGTCAGTCTCTGCAATAGAGTGATTGAGTTTGTTGGCTGTGATTGCAGCCTGCTTTTGTAGGTATTTGCACATGAGCATGTGATGGCCTCTGCACCAATCAGTGGCCACCATTTGCTAATTGCATGCAGCCTGCTGTGTAGTAATTGCAGTAATCTCTGTCACAGCAACCCGGTACTATAAATTGCTAACTCGGGTATGCGTGGCTCTTTCATCTTTCCAAGATGGAGATCATCCTTGTTTGCTGTGGACATCATTGTTTAAGACAGAAGGTTGGTATAGTTCTTATATCAGAAGCCAGGGATGTAGCCAGTGATTTACATTTTGTACTCTGACCTAAATGTTGCTGCTTCCAGTACACACTTGTCAGTGTAGAAATGTACTCACCCCTCAAAATGCTAACACAAGATACATGGAAAGATGTACTTTTTTTTCAAATTTTACAATTAACTGCCATACAAAGCTAGTTATTGATATGTATTCCTTTGGCACAAGAATTGTTTGAGAACTGCTATACTGTGAATCTTCATTTTTAAACAGCCTGTGCTTTTTTAGTGTTGACATTAGCACGAGCTGCTCAGAAAAACTGGACATATTTCAGTACTGTGAGTATGCTTACCTACATCCTTGGTAGACCCTGCACACACAGGTATATTCTACATTTGGGTTGGGGTGCAGAAGTACAGAGAGGTACATATTATTGTGTGAATTTTATCTTGCTGGACTTACAGGGTTGTGTGTCCATGTTAGTTTATCAAGGCAAGTAGTCTGTCTGCGTAACTCCCAACTGTGGACCTATCCACATGGTAGCCAGAGATTAGCCTGTTATTCTTTGTCTGTGCACCACACAGGTCTTTTCAGCACTAGAGCAATGGAATTGTTACAGTTGGTTGCTACCAGTTCATGGCTACATCCTTTTGTATTTCAGTGTTGTATTCCTACATAAGAGTATGCTTCCGAACTCCTTTAAAATATTAGTGCCATTAAGATGAGACTTTGAGAGAACCAGAGCATATGGAATAATACACTTTTCTGTAGTAAAAGAAGTATCTAACTCTTAATTATTGTCATTACTCATTACGTGTAATTCACCACCTTTCTGGCCCAAGTCAGTAGTCTTCAGAGGGATTCAGAGGGACAGAGCTATTTTTTTTCAAAATCAGGGACATCCCTGAAAATTAGGGACAGTTGGGAGGTATGGCCTCTGCCCTAAACAGATATGCCAGTGTTTGTCCTGCTGTGATACTGTGTGGGGTTTGTAAAGTGATGGTGTAACATTATTTCCTGCTAGAATGGCTGCTTCTCTTATCACAGTCATGTAATGTAATGCCACAACAACTGTTGGTAAAGATCCACAGAACAAGTTGTGTGGTATGGCATTCCTATTTTTCCTTTACCTTCACTCATTCTGATACATGATATATTTATTTCAGCAACAACTTGTTGTATATCTACTGTGGCTTAGTGGTACTTCATGCAGTGTAGTGTGTACAAGGTCCCGGTTTTGAGACTGACAGAGGTGTTTTATTTTGCTGCTGAGCAGAACAAGGGCCCTCACATACAGGGTGACTAAGGCACTTTTAAGCAGTTGTGAGTGGGTTTGCATGGGATTACGTGATGCTTAGCGATGCTTAGCTAAGTGCAAACAAGCACACACTCGGTCAAACCTGCTAACTACTGCTTAATAGTGCTTACTCCCTGTAACCCCCGCACTCATTTCTTTGAAAGAAAAGAAAATGAGGGGATAGGAATGTGGTGAAAAAGGGTCACAAAGAGGGAAAGACAGTAGGAAAACAGCTCAGGATGTGCAGGACGGGTGTAGGGAAGGTCTATAGCTGCCCATTTCTTTAACAGCAACAGCTGTGCATATGGAATAAATTTGGAGGTACATATGAAACCTTTAACCCCTGAGAGAGGGGTGAGGACAACAAAGTATGTTGTAATGACAATTAAATTACATTTTATGTGTCCAGGGGACGTGTGCAAAATGGGCAGCTATGTATGGGGCGTAATTTTTTTTTTTGGGGGGATTGCCTTTTTTTTTTTTTTTCAGGTGAAAGTGGAATGTGGGGTAGGGGAAGTAGGTATATTTGGGGAGGTAGGTTGAGGAGGTAAACAGCCAAGACAATCAAGATGCATACAGGGGTGGAATATGCCACATGTGGTGGGTGAACACCATTGAAGGGGAGGGATGTTTGGAAATCGCAAGCCCATCAGCCCACAGATGGCAACAGTGGAACTGAGATCCCCACCCATGGGCCATCACCACTGCACCTTCATAGCCCAGGGGGTGGCTATGCTGGGGGCTGTGTAGGAGGGGAAGGCTGACCTGAGAGTTGCGCCACTCGTGCCTCAAGCTGGCATAGAGGTTCTGCAACAGAACGCTCAATCTCACTCTACGCACCACAGCCTGGACTGTTCGAAGGGTGATAGGTGACCCTCCTCCACCCACGCTTGCACGGGGGGGCCGAGCCCCATCCCCTGCAGCGCTTCCACCTGAAGGTGGCACTGGGCCAATGGAGGAGGAGGTCCCAGGCTGGGCACCGGACCTGCTGATGTCAGGTGCCATGGCCAGCTGAGGTGGGACAGGTGGGTCCGCTGGGACCAGCCTTCCCATACAAACTATGTTTTGGAGAATTTAATAAATATATGGGTTAGTAACAGTCAACAGCATTCCTAGTTAGTTATAACAGCATGCAGAAGTATTCTCATTAACCCAACACACCAGCATTTCAACAGTTGAAAAGCAAGCATAACACATGCATATATAGAACAATAGTGGACATTACAACTGCATGCAGGTTTAATTGAGGGCAACAGGCCACCAATATTGTGAAATCTGAACAGAGCACATGCATAGAAATGAATGCAAATATTTATAAACCAATAGGACATATGTCCCAACGCTATTTTCCTTAATTTGCATATATTTTTCTTATTATCGTCTTCGGTGTCTAAACTGCCAACTGTAGCTAAGCAATGGGCAAACCCACGCAAACACGCGCAAATATGGACAGCTATATTGGAAATGAAAAAAAATAAATTATTTTACTTTTTATGTTTGTACGTGGTTTACTATATGGGGGAGCTTAGTGTTAGAATGTACACATGTGAGCGGACTCGCTCATGTAACTAGACATTTCCTGTGTATGAAACTTGCAGGGGCATGGATTTTTGGACTGATTGGCAGTCCGACACGCCCCCTACACTCGTCCACACTCCGTGTTAGTTTTAGAGTTGAGGCAGCGCGCCCTCATTAATACGCAGGGTGCGCTGCCATCTTACTCTTAGACTGGCTCTTCTGTGTAAGACTAATTTAGTCTTACACGGAAGATTAGTGAATCCTGGGGACAATTATGATGTGCAAATGGTAAACTATATGTAGATATATATATATATATCTATATATATATATATATATATATATATATATATATATATATAGATATATATATGTATATATATATATATATATATATATATATATATATATATATATATATATATATATATATATATATATATATATATATAAACTACATTCATATAAATAATATGTCATCATCATTATCCCCCTTTCCCCCATTTTTTCTACATGGGGTCAGGGTATCATGTTAACTGTCACCAACTCTCTCGATTCAGTGCCACACCCCTGCCTTCTTCAACACTCATGCATGATTGTCGCAGATCTTCCTTCCTTCACACAATCCATCCACCTCTTTGCTGGATGTCCTTGCTTCTTTTTACCTTCTTCCCGTCTGTCCCAAATCTTCCTCACCAGATCGTCTTCTGCTTTTCTACACATGTGCCCAAACCACTGTAATCTGTTCTCTTTGATCGTTTCTGCAATTGGAGCTACTTTGGCTTTTGCTCTTATGTCCTCATTTCTTCGTCTGTCCCACAGTGTGTATCCTACCACATTTCTCAGGCACTTCATTTCCATCACCTCTAGCTTCTTCAACTGTTCTACCTTTACTGCCCAGGTTTCTGTACCATACAGTAGTACCGGTCGCACCACTGTCTTGTACACCTTGCTTTTCAGCTTCTTTGGCATTTTTCTGTCATATACTACACCAGATACTCTATGCCAGTTGGCTGCAGCCCCTCTGATTCTAGCTTTGACCTCTTCATTCAGACTACCGTTCTCCTCAACCACCCCCTCCCAGATACTTCAAGCTGTTTACCTGTTCCACTATCTTCCCTTCTATCTCTATTCTCAGCTTCTTCTAATCTCCCCAATTTGCTGCCATTACCACTATGTTATGTGTGCTTAGTTTCATCCTCTGTGCCTTCAGATTTACATTCCATTCTCCTATCCTTTGCTGAAGTCCTAGCTCAGAGTCTGCCTGTACTGCCACATTGTATGCATACAGCAGCTTTGTTGATCTGTCTCCTCCAACCTGTTTGCTAATGAAGTCCATCACCAGTATGAACAGCAGTGGGCTCAGAGCTGATCCCTGATATACCCACTGCCACTGGGAACCCCTCTGTGAGGCCGGACACTGTTCATACTTGAGTCACTGGGTCCTTGTACATAGTCTGAATTAATTCTACCAATGTTTCTGGGACTTCAAACCACTGCAGTACTGCCCAGATTAGCTTTCTTGGGACCTTGTCATATGCTTTCGCCAAGTCTAGTAATGTTCAGTTGGACTCTCTCCTCATTTCTAGCTTCTTCTCAAGTATCTGTCTCAATGCAAAGATCGGATCGGTTGTGCTGCATCCTGATCGGAACCCAAACTGTTCATCTCCCATCTTACATTCTACTGCTCTGCATATCTGTTATCAATCACTCTCTCCAGAACTTTCATGCAGTGTGGTAGGAGTTTGATCCCTCTGTACTGCCCACAGTTGTGGATGTCCCCTTTGTTCTTGTACACTGGCACAAGTATGCTTTTCTCCAGGCATCTGGGATATACCTTTCTCTCCACATTGCTATTAGTACCCGCAGGAGCCATTTCTCCCCTATCTCACTCAGCATCTTTATCATATCTGTTGTCACCTCATCTGAGCCTGCTACTTTCCCTGGCTTCATCTTCCTTAGTGCTGTTCTTACTTCTTCTAAGGTGGGCTCCTCTTCTTCTCTACTTGTAGGCTGTTTCTGGGGCAGTACAGCTTCTGTGGGGCTTTCTTCATTCAGAAGCTGCTGGAAATATTACTTCCATCTGCCTTTGATGTCCTGTGGACTGGTAAGCAAGTTGTTGCTGGCATCTCTTATGAAGGGTGTCTGACTATCTTCTTTATCTTTCTGTCTTTGCCTTGCAACCTGATATAGTTTTTTTGTGCTCCTTACTGAGTCACTTTCCAGAAGTTGATACAGTGCCTCCGATGCCCTATTCTTTGCTATTGCAATTTCTTTCTTAGCTTCTTTGTTAGTCAGCCAGTAGTCCTTCCTAGCCTGGTCAGTCTTTTCTCACTCCCATTTCTTCCTGCACTCCTTCTTTCTTTTGATGACTTCTTGGACTACTGTATTCCACCACCAGCTTTCCTTATGTACCTTATAGCCCTACCTGGCTCGGCTACATATCTTTTCTGTAGTCCTAACACATGCTGTTTTTAGGCACTGCCACTCTTCTTCAACTCCACCTATTTCCTCCTCTTCTTAAGGTTTTAGAGCCCTGAGTAATTCCTTGAACTGCTGTACTTTCTCTCCAGTCAACTTCCAGGTCTTCAGCCTGGTCTCTGTTGACCTTTAATATGTAACTTTCAAGAAGTTTTTTTAAATAATAAAAACTCTTTACAACACACACAAAAATGCACACATATAAATAACATAACAATACTAAACCAAAAGACCCCAGGCATACTCAACACTTAGTATAACTACTTACAAAGTGTCCTATTTCTGAATATAGGCTTAATATGATCCTATCATTTAAGCCTCTGCCCCCATCTGCCTGTAATCTAATGATCCATCTAGTCTATGAAGTCTCCATCCTATTAATTACATCTCCTTCCCTTTCATTTCCCCTTACATTCTCTATAACTAAAAATTAAAATGTGTGTAGAGGACCTTCAAGGGATACACTTTCCTTCCTTTATGAAGGCTATACATACGTTAGAGGATGAATTGTTTAAGATCAGGAAACTACAAGCTGAACAATATCATCTTGAAGCATGCCTTAAATGTAAAGTCATTCCCCATGGGTTAAAAAATTAAAAAATGCCCACTCAAAGTGAACGACAACCAGAATTGCTAGCTAGATGGCAACAGCTCAACTTAGAATTGAGCTTTAATTACATATACTTGCTCCTTGAATATTCTGAGAAGGAAGAAAGAGTAGTAATGGAATCCAAGTAAAAGGAGGAAAAGGCTCCAGAAGTCACCAGTTGTTAGTAGTAATGGGAAGCATAACACAGCAACAAGGGCAACTTTACAATAATTATCCTGCAGAACTGGTTGAAGAAAAATTTGTTTCTGTTATTGAATGAACAGGAATTCATGCCTGCCCATTTTCATTAGCACACTTTCCCTGCCTAAAGTATGTTTCAATGTATTTGCCTTTGCTGTATCCCTCATTTTTTCATTCTAAAAATAATGATTGTAGTGTACATTGCACCCAGTAGTACCTTAAAGCATTATTTATAAATAATTTGCATTAGAAGTATGTTCACCATTTTAATTAAAATATAGGGCATAGATACTGCACAAATTAACTCCCATTATCAACTAAAAATCCTTTAATGTACACACATATTTAAAACTTTATACACACATATTTAAAACAGTTCAGAGTAATGGTGAGTGTGGAAGAGGGGTGAAGAAGAGAGGACAGGCAGGATGGAATGGGTGGAGAAGAGTGTCAGGAGTGATTTGTGACAGACGAGTACCAGTAAGAGTGAAAGGGAAGGTCTACAAGAGGGTAGTGAGACCAGTTATGTTATATGGGTTGGAGACAGTGGCATTGACAAAAAGGCAGGAGTCAGAGCTGGATGTGGCAGAGTTGAAGATGTTAAGATTTGCACTGGGTGTAACAAGGATGGACAGGATTAGGAATAAGTATATTAGAGGGTCAGCTCAGGTTGGACGGTTTGGAGACAAAGCCAAAGAGGCGAGATTATGTTGGTTTGGACATGTGCTGAGGAGGGATGCTGGGTGTTTTGGGAAAAGGATGCTAAGGATGAAGCTGCCAAGTTAGAGGAAAAGAGGAAGGTCTAAGGTAAGGTTTATAGATGTGGTGAGAGAGGACATGCAGGTGGTTGGTGTGACAGAGCAAGATGCAGAGGACAGGAAGAAATGGAAACAGATGATCCGCTGTGGCGACCCCATAACCGGGAAAAGCCGAAAGAAGAAGAAGAAGTACACACATATTTAAAACTGTAGTTTCTGTGACCATGACTTGTAATCATACTTGAAACAAATCACTTACAATGCAATGTAATAAGCTTAGAAAAAAACAAACCTGTAGGGAAAGTTTTAATCATTTGTCAAAGAAATAAATAAATATTGAGATATGGTAGATCATTAGCTATTATCATCTTCACAGATGATTTCATTCTGGAGATGAAAGTATATCAGAAACAACATTAAAAAGTTGACAAAATGTACCATAAATTTAAATTTAACATATATGGTGCAAGAGCCGCTATACTGAGTTTACTTAAAGACTTCTTGTGAAACAACTTTATTTCCACAGTGAACATCATTTGCAGTATAGTACATTTTGCTTTATTTCACATGTTGTTTTGTTTCAGTTGTACCTTTGCCCATCAGATTTCTTCAGTTACAAAATAAAAGTATTCTTATATTTGTCACATCCTCATAACAAAAACAAGAAGCACCAAGGAATGTTAGAGTCTTCAATGTGTAATTTCTTAAATTTACTGTTGTGGAAACCCATGGGACATATGCAAATGACTACTTAAAATGTGGCACATCTCATTACAAAAGGTTTCTCATCCAGGAAGAAAGAGGTCATAATCCCTCTCTACTCATCCATCATTAGACCTATTATAGAATACAATGCCCTATTTGGTATGTACCTCACTAGACACCTACAACAACTGGAAAGGCCACAAAAATACCTCACTAAGAAGATCTTAGGCTTTAGACACATGCCTTATATGGGCAGACTAAAAAAACTCCAGCTATCCTCTGTCTCTTATCACTTACTTAGAGTCAATCTCTGCTTGACCTACAAAGCCATGTCTGACCCAGGGCTGCTAGATATGCTACACCTAAAGAAATCCCAATCCCTTCATGGCACACACTCCAGGGACCTTAACTTCATTACCACAATAATCAGAACATGCTGGAGGGACAGGTTCCTTATCCAGAGACTTCTCATACTCTGGAACAAACTTCCTATTCACGTCAAGCAGACCACTTCACTGACCCTCTTTAAGAAAAATCTTGATGAGTGGGTGGGCAATAGGAAGTTCAACCCGGGGATCACTTCAGTGGCCTTGCTTGACAGGGGCACTGGCAACTAACTTTGGGCCGCATGATGCCAGGAAATCTTCTTGGGCTAGGCTTATATAGGCTCCAGGGCCATTAGCCTGGCACACACCTATGAACCTATAAGGAGATACCTGTGTTTCAGTTACATGGTTTCCGAATGCCCATGACTTTTTACTTTTACTTTTGTAAGTCTTTGAAGGTGCATTCAAGCCAAAAAAAAGCTGGAGGTTAAAAATAAGATGTAAGTTCCACCCCCCCCAAAAAAGATATTCTGTGTGCAGTAATGTTTCTGATTTTTGTGTGACTTGTGGGCTGTTGAACAAAGGCTGCTGCAGCATTTATCTTGATTGACTGTTTTGCTTTATTCTTTGCACTAAAGAATTACCTAATTCACTAAAAGTCCTGGAATGTGTAATATGCTCTAAACATGTTTCATTTTAGTAATATACTTTTGCATTACTTTTTTACAACCTCCAGCAGCTGCAAAATGGTCGACATTTGTCAGGTTATATGGTCTCCATTATTTGGAGTAATAATCAGAAACCATTTGATCTTCAGCAAGCATTATGTAGCCATTGTTGCATATTACTGTGATGTTGTCTTTTGTACAATATTGGCCTGTTAAGGGTTTCTGTATTTAGTTAAAAACTGACGTTTTGGCACTAAAAATCCAACTTGTTAATGAGCTGCTTCTTGTGGTAAAGATTGCAGGTTTGACTCTTTCCACTTTCACTTACCTACTGTTTGACCTTGAGCATATGATTAACTCAGACAGTGCTTTGGTGCAACTGGGAATTTGGGCTAGGCTCCTTAATGGTCAAGAAGGCTGTATGTCTAGTAAACATGAACCATTTATTATTCTTTGCTAGACACTCCCTATTGCATAGCTGATCTAGTTCAGCAAATATTATGGCAATATGTCCAGTACACCATTTTTAATGCGACACAGTTAAGTTTTAGCCGGTTTATATAGAAACTAAAGGCAAATTAATACAATACAAACAGGAATTACAATATGGAGTGAGAGAAAAGTAGATTTATGGTACACTTAGACAGAAAGCCAGGGGAGAGAAATTGATAGAAGTAAGGGAGTGAGTGAAGAAGGGAGAGTAAGAAAATATAAAGTATGAATAGGTGTCTGTCCACATTTAGGGATATACGTTATCCTGTTGATGAGCAAGAACAGAGCCAGCTTCTGGCTAGGAAGTCTTTCAGAATGGTTTTGAGGGATGGGAGAGAGGGTATAATTTATCATGTTGAGCAAGAACAGAGCCAGTTTCTGGCTAAGAAGTCTTTCAGAATAGTTTTGAGGGATGGGAGAGAGGGTACTGATCTGATGGATAGAGATAAGGAGTTCACAAACAAATAAAACTCACTGGGACTTCTTCAGAGCTAAAAGAACACCACATCAAACAGTGTTATATAAACTGTTAACATATCACATGATGAAACAATTAAGTCCTTAAAGGCAAAAGCAATGCCTTTCTGCTTTTCCCAGTTAGGTGTCGCCACAGCGGATCACCGATCCGCAGATTGATTGGCTGTTGAGTAGGGTTAGGATCTGATGTTGGGGAATCCTTTGTTAGAGATGCTGTATTATCTATGAAATAAGAGTTGAATTGTTTTGTGGTTTCAAGTGATGAGTTATTGGGAGAGGGGTAAGGATTACATTTCTGGCTGGAATGCAAGACTTCTTTAATGGCTGTCCAGCATTTTTTAGGGTTGTCTTTACTATCATTTGAATGGTATTATGGTATAGTTTTTGTCTTTATTAATTTGCTTTTTAGTATGACTGTGAAGCAGCCTGAAGTTTTCAAGATATTGAGGTGTTTTATATTTTTGCCATTCTTTCCATGCTTTTTTCTCTAGCTTGCATTAGCATTCTACTCTTTTTGAATAGCCAGATTGCATTATTTTGTTTCAGTTTCTTCCCTCTAGGAGGTGCAAGGCTATTTAGGGTTTTCAGGAGTGTTGTATTGAATTCGTTTACAGCATTATCTAAGGGGAGGAATTTTAGAGGTTCCAGTTAATAGAAGATAGGGTAGTAATGAACATGTCTGGGTTAAACTTAGAAAGGTTGCATGTTGTTTTGTAAACATGCTATTTAAGTGGGTGTATATATTATTTGTAAGTGTACAGTTTCAGAATTCGAGCTCACTGTTTAAGGACCTGCACTAATGACTCTCTTAATAAGAAGTGGTTTCTTTGAGGGGCAGGACTGGAACGGTATCACCCAAGAGATTCAAAGGAAATGGGTATTGTGCTTGGCACTATTCTGCTTCTGACAGCACCTTGAATGAGCTTGTGGTTTTTTTTTGAATGCCTTACAGAAACAAGTTGGTGCCAAAGGGGCCTTCATTGCCAAAATGGTCTTCATTGACAAAGTGAATTTTGATTTCTTTTTAAACCTTTGCATTTGTAAGCTGGGGTTAGCTGGTGTTCAGGTATCAGGCTATATCTGAGAGTCAGGAATTACTCTGGGGGACAGGCATTACTGTGTTCTCTCTTTAATTCAAAAGGCTTGAGCTGGATAGTTTTATCAGCATGCAATAATTGTCTATCCCGGCTTTGTAGAAGTAGGTTACTATTTAAATTGGGAAGGCCTGAAAAAGAAGAAGCAAAACAAACGGATCTCACATTATCTACATAAAAAATGTTTTTATTCCAGTACGTATGCTTTCAATGTTTTTGAAGGTTACTTTTTGGTAGCACTGCAGATAATTTATATGGTATTTTGGAATGATTTTGAGGCAAGCCATGAAAAATTGATTGGTGCAAGAACCCAGAAAGCACTAAGAATGAACAGTGACTCATAAAGAATGTCTGCAGTCTGTTTAAATATGATAATATGATTGGTTATTTAGCTAAAGCTGCTGATTCTAATTGGTCCTACATGTTAAAGACATAAATTGTGCTGTAAAATAAGGCCTAGATAAATATATGATGATGGCATCTGCATCAATTAGCTTGGCTGACACTCCAGAGATCAAATGGGCTGTAAAGATCTTGTCTTGAGGAAATAATGTATTCACTGAGGGTGACTGGGAAGGTGAGGGGAGTGAGGACAAAATCTATTTTTGATGAAATGGGATAGGGATTTTACATTTGGCTAGCTCCATGGTTAAACTTCCCATAGAGGCAAACTACTGTACTATGTTATCACTGAAAAATACACTCCCTGCTTCTGACATCCTACACAGACTTTAGTTGATTCTTTTCCCCCGTTACTGACAGACTATGCCTGTCACATAGTAGACAAACATCAGATTCTATGTATAGTAACTGATGCTTTGTCTGCTCTGCTTCTGTGTTTTTTATACATATTCCTGAGAAGGGACAACATTTTATTTATTTATTTATTTTATTTTACACTTGTTTACTGGGATGGTCCGAATGGGCTAGTAGCCCATTTTGAGTGGAGGCGCGGGGAGAAAAGCTCCAATGACAATTATAGGAACAGAGACATAACAGTTTAGAAAAGCAATTACTAAAAGAAGTAAGAACAGTAGTTACACTAAATACAGTAAAAAAACATCTTAAGAGTTATCAAAATATACACACTGAGCAGAGTGGATGAGAGTTGTTGACCGCAACAGTTAGCCGAGATATATAAGTATCCTGCTTTTTTTTATTATTTATACAGATTATTGTTTCTAACAATTAATATATAGCACTTTTATTGTCTGCTTTTTAGTCTTTGTGTGTATTTTATTGCTATTAACAAATCTGCACAAGTAACTGATTTGTCTGCAGTTAAAAGCATTCTGTATCTTTACAAATCTTTATCTGTTTAAAAACGTTAATTTGTTTTCTGTAGTGCTTACTGTCTGTCCTCTCCCTCCCAGTTGGTGTCTTGCTCTTATACTTGGTGGCTTTGCAGTTGCCCGCCCCTACTGTAAATCTGATCTGTGACACTCCTCCCAGTCTAGTGTCATTAGCTCATTCTACCTAATACAGAGAGAACATTTGATAAGGCCTTCTGTTTCTCCTTTTTCCCTTTCAAAAAAAGGGAAGAAAAAAAAAAAAAAATATATATATATATATATATATATATATATATATATATATAGAGTATATTTCAGAGCATTTATTATAACTGTAATTGCCTTAATATTGCTACAACTCAAGTGCTCTAGGTTGCACTGCATCTGAAGTGTTTGTGTGTTTTAGCTGCTTTTCTGTATATATAGACTTCTCTGTTTCTTTAACTAAATAAGCTCTGCAAAGTTGTTTTATTGCATTCCTGCCTGTATTTCTGAGTTTTTTGCACTTTTAAAGTTTGTTTTTGCTTAGTTTAACTGGTAGGCTACACACTCAAGTGTGCTAGCTGAATTAAACCATTTACTGTGTTTCTGTACCTAATTTCTGCTACTCTGTAAAAAAAAAAAATCCTTGTTTCCCGCCTTTACTGAACTAGAATAGTCCAGTCTTCAGGTATTGCTGATCTCTGGGCTGTGTCATAGTTCCTGTGTTGCCCATATCCTTATTTGGATAGGGGGAAGCTTCTTTGTTCACAAGTGAGAGTGGGGAGCTCTGAGCAGCCTATCTGTCTCTTGAGGAGTGGTTCCAGCCCAGTGACCTGTAGCTTATTGGCCGTTTTGGACCATTTCCTATCTCTTCTAACCCCCTGCTTTAAAGCCAGCTTTAGCGCGCTTTTGCGCTTGAAATTTAAAGTTTGTCCTGTTTGTTGCATTTACCTGTTGAGGCTACACACTCAAGTGCGCTAGCCTGTGTTACATATTTACTGCATTTTCCTGCTGTTTGTTGCAAAAAAAGAAAGAAAAACAAAAAAAATTATCCTTGTTTCCCGCCTTTCCTGACCTAGAGTAGTTCAAACACAGGCGTTGCTGTATTCTGGACTTTTGGAAAGTTCCTGTGCTGCCCATTTCCTTTCATGGATAAAGGGGGGCTTCTTTGTTCACCAGTGACAGTGGGGAGCTTAGAGCAGCCTATCTATCCCTGGAGGAGTATTCCCAGCACAAGAATCTGGTAGTCTATTGGCCATTTGGGGCCAATTTCTAGCTCTTTCAAGTCCCCTGTATAAAACCCACTTTGGCGCGGTGTTTGCGCTTGTTACTACTCAGCCAAGCTCCTCGTGGTCCTGCAGAGTGGTGCTAGCAGCAGAGAGGCTAAAAGAGCGACTGCTAACCTGATAAAAGTGTTTTTTCTTTGCTGCTACTACCTGGGTGACTGTCCGATCTAGCTAAACTGCAAGTATTTCTGCTTCTTGAACTGTTTTAAACTGCTTAAAGTTGTTTTTGCACCTGCACTTTTAAAGTTTGCCCTGTTTGTTGCATTTACCTGTTGAGGCTACACAGTCAAGTGCGCTAGCCTGTGTTACATATTTATTGCATTTTCCTGCTGTTTGTTGCAAAAAAGAAAAAAAAATTATCCTTCTTTCCCATCTTTCCTGACCTAGAGTAGTCCAAATGCAGGCTTTGCTGTATTCTGGACTTTTGGAAAGTTCCTGTGCTGCCATTTCCTTTCTTGGATAAAGAGGGGCTTCTTTGTTCACCAGTGGCAGTGGGGAGCTTACAGCAGCCTATCTATCCCTGGAGGAGTATACCCAGCACAAGAATCTGGTAGTCTATTGGCCGTTTTGGGCAAGTTTCTAGCACTTTCAAGACCCCCTGTATAAAACTCGCTTTGGCGCATTTTTTGCACTTGTTACTACTCAGCCATACTCCTCATGGTCCTGCAGAGTGGTGCTAGCAGCAGAGAGGCCAAAAGAGCGACTGCTAACCTGATAAAAGTGTTTTTTTTCCCTGCTACTACCTGGGCGACTGTCTGATCTAGCTAAACTGCAAGTATTTCTGCTTCTTGAACTGTTTTAAACTGTTTAAAGTTGTTTTTGCACCTGCACTTTTAAAGTTTGTCCTGTTTGTTGTATTTACCTGTTAAGGCTACACACTCAAGTGCGCTAGCCTGTGTTCCATACTTATTGCATTTTCCTACTGTTTGTTGCAAAAAAGAAAAAAAAAATATCCTTGTTTCCCGTCTTTTCTGACCTAGAGTAGTCCAAATACAGGCTTTGCTGTATTCTGGACTTTTGGAAAGTTCCTGTGTTGCCCATTTCCTTTCTTGGATAAAGGGAGGCTTCTTTGTTCACCAGTGGCAGTGGGAAGCTTAGAGCAGCCTATCTATCCCTGGAGGAGTGTTCCCAGCACAAGAATCTGGTAGTCTATTGGCCGTTTTGGGCCACTTTCCAGCTCTTTAAAGTCTCCCTGTATAAAAACCACTTTGGCACGTTTTTTGCACTTGTTACTACTCAGCCAAGCTCCTAGTGGTCCTGCAGAGTGGTGCTAGCAGCAGAGAGGCTAAAAGAGCGACTGCTAACCTGATAAAAGTGTTTTTTTTTGCTGCTATTACCTGGGCGACTGTCCGATCTAGCTAAACTGCAAGTATTTCTGCTTCTTGAACTGTTTTAAACTGTTTAAAGTTATTTATGCACCTGTACTTTTAAACTTTGCCCTGTTTGTTGCATTTACCTGTTGAGGCTACACACTCAAGTGCGCTAGCCTGTGTTACATATTTATTGCATTTTCCTGCTGTTTGTTGCAAAAAAAAAAAAAATATCCTTCTTTCCCATCTTTCCTGACCTAGAGTAGTCCAAATGCAGGCTTTGCTGTATTCTGGACTTTTGGAAAGTTCCTGTGCTGCCCATTTCCTTTCTTGGATAAAGAGGGGCTTCTTTGTTCACCAGTGGCAGTGGGGAGCTTACAGCAGCCTATCTATCCCTGGAGGAGTATTCCCAGCACAAGAATCTGGTAGTCTATTGGTCATTTTGGGCCAGTTTCTAGCTCTTTCAAGACCCCCTGTATGAAACTCGCTTTGGCGCATTTTTTGCACTTGTTACTACTCAGCCATACTCCTCATGGTCCTGCAGAGTGGTGCTAGCAGCAGAGAGGCCAAAAGAGTGACTGCTAACCTGATAAAAGTGTTTTTTTTCCCTGCTACTACCTGGGCGACTGTCTGATCTAGCTAAACTGCAAGTATTTCTGCTTCTTGAACTGTTTTAAACTGTTTAAAGTTGTTTTTGCACCTGCACTTTTAAAGTTTGTCCTGTTTGTTGTATTTACCTGTTAAGGCTACACACTCAAGTGCGCTAGCCTGTGTTCCATACTTATGGCATTTTCCTACTGTTTGTTGCAAAAAGAAAAAAAAATTATCCTTGTTTCCCGTCTTTTCTGACCTAGAGTAGTCCAAATACAGGCTTTGCTGTATTCTGGACTTTTGGAAAGTTCCTGTGTTGCCCATTTCCTTTCTTGGATAAAGGGAGGCTTCTTTGTTCACCAGTGGCAGTGGGAAGCTTAGAGCAGCCTATCTATCCCTGGAGGAGTGTTCCCAGCACAAGAATCTGGTTGTCTATTGGCCGTTTTGGGCAACTTTCTAGCTCTTTAAAGTCTCCCTGTATAAAAACCACTTTGGCACGTTTTTTGCACTTGTTACTACTCAGCCAAGCTCCTAGTGGTCCTGCAGAGTGGTGCTAGCAGCAGAGAGGCTAAAAGAGCGACTGCTAACCTGATAAAAGTGTTTTTTTTTGCTGCTACTACCTGGGCGACTGTCCGATCTAGCTAAACTGCAAGTATTTCTGCTTCTTGAACTGTTTTAAACTGTTTAAAGTTATTTTTGCACCTGTACTTTTAAACTTTGCCCTGTTTGTTGCATTTACCTGTTGAGGCTACACACTTAAGTGCGCTAGCCTGTGTTACATATTTATTGCATTTTCCTGCTGTTTTTTGCAAAAAAGAAAAAAAAAACAAACAAATTATCCTTCTTTCCTGACCTAGAGTAGTCCAAATACAGGCTTTGCTGTATTCTGGACTTTTGGAAAGTTCCTGTGTTGCCCATTTCCTTTCTTGGATAAAGGGAGGCTTCTTTGTTCACCAGTGACAGTGGGGAGCTTAGAGCAGCCTATCTATCCCTGGAGGAGTGTTCCCAGCACAAGAATCTGGTAGTCTATTGGCCATTTTGGGCCAATTTCTAGTTCTTTCAAGTCCCCCCTGTATAAAACCCGCTTTAGCGTGGCTTTGCGCAATTTTGCACATAGCGCAGCATCGGGCAACGCTGCTTAATTGGGTTTAAACCATTCTCGGCTCCACAAAGTCTGCTCTTCACTTTTTCCCTTAGAACTGATCTAGTTCTTATAATAAACACCCTATTCCTACTCTAAAGCCTGGCACTTGCTCACTAAAGCAATTATATAAGTCAGCACTAAAAAATTAAAAGCACTACACCCTCACAAACTCCCCTTGAGTACCTTGTTCCCCATTGGCCCTTTTTTCAATTATAAAGGAATTCCCAATACTATTCTAGCATGTCCAAAGGTCAGTTGTCAATCTCCTCTCTGGTCCAGCTGGTGAATCAGGGAATCTTGAGGCAATGCTACAACTGCCTCATGTACACAGACAACCCTCTCCTCCTCCCAACAAATTCCAACACATGTGAGAGATGCAACCATATAGCCAAACTGGAGGCTAAGCTCACTCAGCTCACTACTGGCATAACCAGTCAGGAGGAGAAGGAAACCACACTCACTACAATTCCAGTCTCACATAGACCTACCACGACAGCAAACCAAACACATAAACACACAAAAACATACTCGGAGGCTCTAAATAAAAATCTGCCTAAGCAACAGAGACCTCCAAAGCAGACACCCAAGCAACCGTTACCCCGAAACAAAACACGTGCAACACATAGCTCACAAAGCCAGTGTGCCGAACAGTCACAGCCCTTAAGGCTAAACAACACACCTGATACACTTGTAATAGGTGACTCTATCGTCAGACCACTGACATCCCGCTCACCAGGCTGAACAAGGAGAAGGTCACGGTGATCTGCCTGTCGGGGGCTAGGATCCGCCACATAACACAAGCACTCAGGTCACTCCAAGGCAAGTACAAATATGACTCAGTCATTGTCCATGCTGGTGTGAATGACCTGAGACGTACCTCCCTGGACTACATGGAAAGAGACATAGAGGAGCTCTCTGAGCATGTAACCCAGGCCGGTATGACCCTGACCTTGAGTAGCATCTTACCCTCACCTAGAATGATACCACAATATGAAGACAAGATGATCAATTTCAACAAATGGCTTAAGTATTGGTGTCATTCAAAGGGGATCCAATGCCTGTCAGCCTGGGATGACATGCTTGACAAGCCACGATGCTTCGCTTGGGACGGCTTGCACCTGTCACCCCTGGGCTTTTGGATATTGGCAAAGGCTCTTGCCACCCCCATAGTGCCATTTTTAGGCAAGGCTCAAAAGACAAACCCACCTCCATAGGTATCACAAGGGATAAGAAACTAAGAGTAATGCTACTCAATGCCAGAAGTCTAAACCTCAAGATGCATGCACTCGAAACTCTCCTTAGCATGGACGACATTGATATCTGTGCAGTAACAGAAACCTGGTACAAGGCTCCCGAGAGCATCCCAGCACTACCAGATTATACCTCATACCATGTTTTTTGGCCCCAAAACTTGGACCGAACCACAAAAGGAGGGGGAGTATCAATATTTGTCAAAGATACCCACACCTCTAGGTTGGTGGCACAGCACAAAGCATCAGAGACTTTCCATTTGCAACTAACAGTGGATAAAACTGCCTTCCAGTTTATAGCCTGCTACAGACCACCCTCCCAAACCCAGGAACCCCACTCGGCCTTCCTGAGAACACTGGAAAATATGAAGGTCTCTCCAAACACCATTATATTGGGTGACTTCAACTACCCAAACATAGACTGGGAGCATTACTCTAGCTCCAACACCCTAGCCCAAAGGTTCCTAGAATTTATAAACTCAAATGCTATGGAACAACTTGTTACCACTCCCACAAGAGGGGAAAACATACTGGACCTGATCATCACCAACATGGGGACTCTATGCTCCAGACCAGAAGTGTATCCCTCACTGGTAAGATCAGACCATAAACTAATCTCACTAGATATTCACATCCCGACCCCAGCCCCTGCCCAGAAAACCACAGTGAAAAACTTCTCTAAAGCAAATTTCACACTCCTCAAAACCAAGGTGGAATCCTTCAAAGCCCCCAGGCCTGTGGAAAATACGGCCTAGACCACAGAATCCTTTATAAATACATTCTATGAACACCTTCAGGAATGCATGGATCATGCAATCCCAAACAAAACCAAGACCCAATCCTCCAAAGGCAGGCGTCCTGTCTGGTGGACCCCAGCCATAAAAAAAACTATACAATAGAAGGAGGAAGCTACTACATGACAGAGCAAAATCCCAAAAAGGGAAGGCATCTCTGATCAGTATTAGCAAAAAACTATGGGCACTAATAAAATCATCTAAGGCCAGCTTCAAGAGAAAAATTGCACAGGACACTAAGGATAATCACAAGGCTTTCTTTAGTTATGTTAGGAACTTGGGTGGGAATTCCCAGATATGCTCATAATTAGTCCAAAATGACAAAAAATACACCAAACCCACAGACATTGCCAACATCCTAGCTGACAGGTTCAGCACAAACATTCCCCCCCCTTCCCCACCAAAAGGGCAAATATCTATCCCAGCAGAGTGCTGCCCCCCTGACATCTCAGATGCTCAGGTAAGAGCCGCCCTCTCCAAAGCAAAAAACACAGCATCAATGGGACCAGATGGTGTCCCGGGCTGCATCTTACATGAACTCCAAGAAGAACTAAACCCAAACATAAAACTACTGTTCAATCTCAGCCTTACTACAGGATATGTACCTAAAGAGTGACGTACAGCAACAGTGGTCAATCTCCACAAAGGTGGTGCCTCAACGGATCCTGGAAACTATCGCCCCATAAGCCTGACTAGCTTGGTCTGCAAAGCTATGGAAAGGATCATCATGGACCTCATAAATAAAGATATTGGGGACCTACGGACACTGGATCCTACCCAGTTTGGCTTTGTTAAGGGCAAATCCTGCCTCTTAAACCTGGTCGATTTCTTTGAAACAGTCACCAAGGCCTACCTGCACCTCGCAAAAGCCTTCAATACAATACCCCACTCGGGCATTATAGATAAGTTCACCAGCTTAAATATAAAACCCTATGTCACTAGATGGATTGCAAACTGGCTCAAGGACAGAACCCACATGGTTAGAATTGCTGGAGGCATGTCAGACTCCAAACCAGTTACAAGTGGCATCCCACAAGGCTCAGTCCTGGGACCTCTCTTGTTTGATATATATTTCTCGGAGGTACAGGCCAACATGGAAGGACTGTGGCTGACCAAGTTCGCAGATGACTGCAAACTGGGTGCCATAATCGACTCTCCAGCCGACACAAGCATCCTACAAAAGGGCCTCATAGAAACAGACAACTGGTGCCAGAGCCATGGCCTCAAGCTAAATGCCAAAAAGTGTATAGTCATCCCCTTTGGCAAAAACAAAGTGCCCACAAATTACCACATAGATGGTAATCCATTAAGTATGGAAAAAGTAATTAGGGACATGGGGACCCAAGTTGATAGCAATCTCTCATTCGACAACCACATGTCCAAAGTGGTTAGAAAAACATTTTATATAGCCCACCTAATCATGAAGGGATTCACATCTAGATCAGGGGAGGTCATCGTGCCTCTTTACTCATTCCTCATCAGGCCCATAATTGAGTACAATGCCCCTTTTGGGATGTACCTTACCAGACACCTGCAGCAACTGGAAAGACCCCAAAAGTACCTCACCAAGAGGATCAAAGGGCTCAAACAGATGCCATATGCTGCCCGGTTAAAGAAACTCTAGCTCTACTCAGTGGCATACCACCTGCTCAGAGGCGATCTGTGCCTGACATATAAAGCCATGTCCAACCCGGAATTAATGGACATGCTGCACTTCAGAAAATCCAAATCTCATCGAGCTACGCGTTCGAGAGACTTGAACCTCAGCACTGAAATAAATAGGACATGCTGGAGGGACAAATTCATAACCCAGAGGCTCCCTTCACTCTGGAATAAAATCCCAGTCCAGGTTAGGCAGAGTCCCTCATTGACTCTTTTCAAGAGGAATCTTGATGAGTGGATGGGAGATCGTAGATTTACTCCGGGTATCACTTCTGTATCACTGTTAGACAGAGGTACAGTATACTAACCCCGAAAAAGGGCATAGCAAAATTCATTTTAAAATGGGTGGCGAAAGCCAAACACACTCTGGCTAGGCTTGTAAATGCCCTAGGGCAGATAGCCTAGTATAAACCTATGAGCCTATGAATACAGAGCATAGTAGGTTAGGTTTATAATAGATGCAGGTACAACGTGTACTGATTTTACTGTTAACACCTACTGTTAGGGAAAGACAAGCCTGACTATAACAGAGTAAATAGGAGGTGCCAGGTGGCCATAAGATATAGAAAGCTAGTAGAAGGTTAGAGTGGAGAAATGTGGACTAATTAGGGGAGAAGAATTTAACCAGGGGTGATACAGGAACAAAGCCATTTGTTGTTTAGCTATTCTTTAAGAAGGAGTTTGAATTTGGAGGTAGTGGGGGTATTAAGTATGTGAGTACTGTTCTATAGTTTTGCTATTTGATTGATGAATATGGAGTCACCAGAAGAGTTATTAGATTTATTAACTTTTAGAAGAAGTTTGTTGGTTGAACAGAGGGTATGTTTGGTATTACAAGGCTGTACAAGATTATTTAGAGCTGGACAGGTGTTGGGTTGATGTATGATGTCGTGAGCAATTGTAAGCTGGTTAAGTAACACTAGGTTTGGTAGCTTGAGCCAGTGTAGCTGTTTCAATGGTGTGTTCTATTCTGGAGGCCATCAGCAAAACAAGCTATTTTATGGTAACATATCTCTAGTTTAGACAGTTGAAATTTTCTAAGATTAGTGAAGATGGGGTAGCCATACAATACTGCGGATAGAAGGTGTGTTCTTGCTATGTCTTGTCTAGTGGAAGGGGTGAGGAATGTTCTGGACCTATACAGACAGCCGAGTTTAGTATACACCTTTTTTATAGTAAGGACTATATGTTTATCATATTTTAGGGAGCAGACTATTGCAATACCTAGTAACTTTGTGCTGTCTACTGGTTCAATTTTAGTGCTGTTGGAGGAGAGGATGTAAAATGGGCTAGTGGGTTTTGTGGATCTATTATTAGAGAATATCATTAGTTTTGTCTTTTTGGGATTAAGTATGAGCTGATTTTCTTTGAGGTATTGGTCTATGTCTGAGAAGGCTTTCTGAGTGTTACATAGGAGTGTAGAGAGGGAAGGGGCAGTGCAGATTACAGTGGAGTCATCTGCATATTGCACTATGGTAGCATGTGTGGATGCAGAACTAAGTTTGTTTGTAAAGATGGGAAAGAGTAAAGGTCCAAGAATCGAGCCTTGTGGGACTCCTACTGTAACAGGCAGTAGGGTAGAGATTTCATCTTTGACAGCTTGTTGTCGGTTGGACAGATAGCTGTGAAACCAGGTGATAGATGATAGTCCGAGATGTATGGATGCTAACTCTTGAAGTAGTTTTTGATGGGAGACAGTGTCAATTTTTTATTTTATTTAATTATTTTATTTTACATTTGTTGACCGGGAAAGTCCGACTAGGTTCCACAGATCCTGTTTTCAGCGGAGGCCCGGGGAGAAATGCTCCAGAAGCATGTTTTTAGAATACTTAATAAAAAATACTTTTGACATATCTAAGAAAATGGAGGAGACAAGGTTGTTATTATTTTTGTGGTGGATAATGTAGACTGTGAAACTTAAAAGGGTTGTTACGGTGCTGTGTCTTAGTCTAAAACCATCCTGGGAGTTGGAGAGAAGATTGTTTTGTAGTAGATAGGCCAATAGTTGAGAATGTATGCATTTTTCTAGCATTCTGCTAAGGTGGAGAGTATGGCAATGCATCTATAGTTGGATAGGTCTGTGGATGGGCCACTTTTATGAAGAGGAATGATGTAGGAGAGTTTCCAGAGTATTGGTACATATTGTTCTGAAATAGAGCAATTAATAAGTAAAGAGATTGGGCATGAGAAGGAGTCAGCTGCTAGTGTAAGAAATTAATATGGAAGTTGGTCAGCTGCGAGAGTAGTGGGTTTTAGTTGTAGAAGGAGTTTTTTGATGAAAGTGATTTGGATGGGCTGAAATGAGAAAGTAGCAGAGTGATGGAAAGGGATTGTTGGTGTGGTTAGAGGGGTATAGTTGCTAGTATTTAATATGGCCTGAATGGAGTTTATAAAATGTGAGTTAAATTGGGCTGTTATGCTTATGTTGGAATTTGGAATGTTTGGGGAGGGGGCAGTGGTTTGTCCAGGAGTTTGGAGATGTTTTATGGAGTGCCAGAATTTTTGCGGGTTGTTTTTATTGGATCAGGTGTACTAGGACTTTTTGTCAGAGCTAATGTTTTTTTGGCTAGGTTTTGTAGTTGGCGGCAGTTGTGAAAGGAAGCCTGGGTTTTTGCTACCTCATAGTTTAGCCGTGCTCTGTCTCTTTGTTTCATAATGTTTAATGTGTCCTTAGTAAGCCATGGAGTCAGTATGGATTTACAATGTACCTTTCTAATAGGGGCTAGAAAGTTTAGGATTCTTAAGAATGAGTTGTTGAGGTATTCGACAGTCTCATCGAGGGGAAGGTGTCTTAAGGGGGACCAGTTGTGATGTTTTAGGAGGGCATTAAAGGTCTCTGTGGAAAAGTGTTTTTAGTATGGACATGCTTATAGATAGTGGTTTTGGTTGAGTGCATTTTGTGCCTGATTAGATAGGTGGGATAATGATCACTAAGGGAGTCTGTGAGGCAGCCGAACTGTGGACATAGATTTGGGAGATTAGACAGAATCCAGTCTAGAATGGAATGTTTATTACTGTGTTTGTCAATTCTTGTAGGTGTAGAGATTAATTGTGTGAAACCAAAGAGATTGATATAATTTTTTTGTGGAGGTACGTGTAGACCAGTCAAAATGTAGTAGAAGCCCAGTTAAGCAGATTTTCAATTGTAAGGCTGTTGTTTCCAAGGGGAGGTATACAGCTATGATGATGACGGTTTTGTTTTTGTTTAGTTGCAAGCATGGGACTAAGATTCCAGAGTCAGTGGGGAGGGGAGGTATTTAGCTGCTGCCGGGTGAGGTTATTCTTATATATGACTGCTAAGCCGCAGCCATGCTTATGTGTTCTGTCAGCTCTATGAATATTATATCCTTGGGGTAAGAGTTCATTGTCTTTTCTGTGATTCTTTAGCCGGGTTTCAGTAATTATTGCTATGTCTGGGGAGTATAGTGACATGGCTGCTTGGAATTCTGGTATTTTGTTTAGAATACTTCTGAGGTTAATGTTTAAGATTAATAGGTCAGAATAAGTACTTGTGAAAGAGGAGTACACCAAGGCAGAGTTTTGTTCTTGTAGTGGTGTCTGTTTTTGTGGGTCAAGACCAAATGCCTGCGATGACACAGCACCCATGGTTATCAGGTCCAGTTACTAGTTAAATGTAGTCTGAGTTACACAATGTGAAGCCCTCACATTTTAAGCAAAGTGTAGTATTCCTTGAATTACTCACTTTTTTGTTTAGGCGGTTTATTCTGTATACCTTAATATAAACTACTACTAAAATTTGATTTATTCTACACATAACCACTCTTAAATTTTGCCTTAAAGGGCTGTAATGTAAAGTAATTTTTCCCAGATTAATCCCATGATTGCTGGTATCTTTACCTAAACCCATGACAGATCATGTATGTTCTAGAAAGTCCATAGACTCCATTTTGTGTGATTGAGTATAACCTTAGTCCTTATCCTTTCACTGTGAATAAATCTACACCTTCATTTATTCTGGTTACTGCTTTCTGTGAAACTCAGTCATCCTAAGTGGAAATGCATAAATACAGGTCGAAAGTTAAAGAATGCAAAAAAGGAAAATAAAGAGGTTTTTTTTAAAGTTCAGGAGTCCAGTCTGTGTTTCATTTTGGAAGTCTGGGACAAAACTGTTACAGAAAGAAAGAGAGAAAGAAAGCGCAAGAGAGAAAGAGAGAGACATCGAGAGAAGTTAGGAAAAGAAAGGTCAGGTCATTATAAAGGAGACATTCTCATAATGCTGTAGAAGTAAACGGAAGTAGTTCTTTTCTTTAGGAAAAAATCTTCAAGTGATATTTAACTTGTTCTTTTTTTCTTCGTGATGCATGTGAGTTACATGTTTACCACACTTAAGGAGCAGGAGCCGCGGTGGTGCAACGATAGCATTGTCGCCTCACAGCAAGAGGTTCTCCCATTCGATTCTTGGCTGGAGCGCCTTCTGTGTGAAGTCTGCATGTCCTCCCCATGGTTGAGTGGCGTTCGAAAGACATGCGTGAATGGGCATGCCTTCGTTGAAGGTTGGGTGTCAGGCTGGCACCTCGGCACCATAAAAATCTACTGCCAATCATTACCGCACCAGAGTTCCGCTGTGTCGACCCCTATCCGGGAAAAGCCGAAAGAAGAATATGTTTGCACTTAAGGAACTGATGTCTCCTGCTATACCTGTCCTGTTATTATGGTACTGCTATCACTGAATGTTTTCAGGTTTTTCATATGATTAAGTGTATCATAATCTTGCTGTGGCTTTACTTCTCAGTTGAGTGAATGTCCATTTAACACATACCTTTGTAAGCAATTTTGAATATAACTATGGTTTTCCAAAAGAAGCTGCATTTGCCGTGAAAACTTATATGCCTGTAACCCCCATATTGCTGTTAACAAATATAAGTAACTCCTAGGTTATTGAATCTCTGAGCAAATAACAGTACAATGTGCTGCAGTGACCATAGAAAAGCAGAACATTTTATTTCTAAGCTCAATAAATCAATCAACTTATTCAGTAATTTGTGTCTGGTGAAATGATTGTGCAGTGGTTTTGCTAAGCTCTTTTACTCAGGCATATGTACTATTCCTTCAGTTATAAGTGTAACAGGAGGAGATGTGATGCAACATTGGTATGCTACAAACCATCTACAGTTTTGCTTATGTATTCATGTGTTTACTTTAGAGATCAGGGATAAAGAATTTTATTTAGACTCAACTGTAAATGCTACCTACCCCACCTTCAGTAGCATGAATTTATTGCCCAGCTACCTTTATTGTAGCATCAAGAGACATGCATGGCCTAGTCTATATATGCCTTTATTAGCATTATGAAACATTCAAAAACTAAAACATCCTGTGACCAGCAGTAAGAGTAATGTACACCCCCTTTTCATCCCCAGTCAGTAGAAAGACTCTGCCACATAAGCTATAGTAATATAATGCCATCATTTTCATGTTCTGTTTAGAATATATCTACAGGTGAACTAAAGGGTCAGTTTTTTTACTGCTGGCCTAAGCAGCCATCTTGGCCCAAGAGAAAGAGGGCTAGCAGAACTGTGGCTGTGATCATCAATATGGCAGTAAGCAGCAGATAATACTGCCAGACACATGCAGCCCACACAGAACACCACCCAGTAAAAAATATTTGGGGGAGATATAATTAATAGGCGTGTGACAACAGCTACCAGTCAAGTGGAACTGGTTTAACTGCAGTATAACCCAGTAAACAGAAACAGCGAGGCATGGAAATGTTAATGGGAATAAAGGTGGAGACCTGCAATTATATTCATAACTTTTAATTTGTATTAGTCATGAGGGCGTATGTAAAGAGAATTTTCAGAAAAAGAAAAAGCTAGTGAATCTGTACTTGCCCTTTGTTAACACGTAAGCACAGAACAAAAGTAAGGAGACTTATCTAATTGTTCTTATACTTAAATATACTTTGCACTAATCCCTCTATTTGGCCAAGTGCATCATTAAAGATTTCCACTGAATGTTGTGCTCCTGGTATTTAATCCTCTTCTCTGTGTTTTTTTTTTAAATTGCATTACAAGACTGAAAATTGTGAAGGTAAAAAAAGGCATACACGTCACATGAATGTTTTAAGAATGACATGGTTGAACCCTTTATAGGAGTAGCCTGGCTAGAGTATGCTGCATGGAAATTTCATTCTTGAATATGTAGTCCTCATATGCCCTTTCATCTTGCTGATCTTCGGAGATGTCAACATGCCTGCCTGTAATTGGTAGCTTGTGTCTTATAATTTAAAAAGCAATAATTTAGTATGCCTCCCCCAGTCTAAAGTCTAATTAGCTTTAAAGCTACACCACAGATGGGACAGGGTGAAAATAACGTTCTCTAAGTATTACATTTGCAGTAATTTCCTAAGTACCTGGCTGTAAGAATTAGCAATACTTATTAAAGCCAACATCCATCTGTGTCTATTTATTTTATTTATTTACGCAAGGTGATAGAAAGAATTGCAAATAGAGGAAAAATACTTTGTTCATGTGGAGTCTCTGGAATACCAAACTATCATAACAAATCAACAGCCTTATAGCCATAGAGCAAAAAGATAAATGCTGTAGGACTAAGAAAACATGTGTGCGCACACACACACAAACACACACACACACATACATGCACACATACACGCACACACATGCAGACATTAGGAGAGGAACTGCAAGAATAAACATTGCAGCCTGTGGCTAGTTAACTTATATTCACATCCTGCTTGCTGAAAGTATTAGTTATTATGTGTTTTCTTTTTTCCTCTCACTAAAGAGAATGCAATAAAAAACACTCAGTAGTCACGTGGTATTAAACTGATATATTAAAAGATTCTTGGTTTTAGATTGTTATTCTGATGAAATCATTTGGCAATGAAAGTGCTTACTCTTTGGATTAAAAGTTCATATAGTGTCCGTCTGTGTTATACTCAGGCATTTGTTGTGTTATTTACTTCTTAGGGAACACGATGTCTGTGCAGTTTACACATGACCACTTCATATCTCATATCAGATTACTTGGCTAATGACATAACATTCAGGCAGGGATTCAGTGGCATTGCTATAATCGTTACAGAGTTTGTTTTTAAGCAGTCAGCGGTTCTTGCTTTAGAGCTGATACAAAACCACTGCCCCCATCTTCAGCAGATGTGTCAGCAATAGTGAAACACTGTATACCAGACAGAGCTTTATAACATGAAAAGACATAATGAAATCCAAACTGAAGCAAGTAATTGGACAAAACATTGTGATTATTCATAAACTATGTATTAATTCCCATCACCTGAACAGTGTTGTTATAAGTTGTCAGTCAAAACCAGAATTACTTCTAGCTGAGGAAAATGGCAAGTATAACTTAATCATTGAACTAACTCTGTAGAATTATTATTTTAAATACAAATCACTGTATAAATTTATTCTCACTCTGAGTCACGAGTACTGGTGGGCGTTCAGTGTAAATGGTCTCAACTTATTCTGCTTCAGAACAAAAGGGCTTCTTCAGTGGGTCTCAAGTGCTCATAATCAGTCTAAAACTAATGAGTACAACTTTAAACACACGGTTGCTTTAATACTATATCACATACCTCCTGTTTATTCTTTACATTTGTTGTTATAGTTACTTCGACAATGCAGAAAGCTACATGTTTTATTACATTATTATTGCAGTTCATCCTACTGACATATAGATTATGGACGTGATGAAGTGCCTGGAAACACATGGGGGAAGGGGAACTGAGGAAGAATGCTGGGAGTATACAAAATAAGAAAAGAAAGCCTTTTAAAGAGAAGTACAGGGTTCTAGAATGCCTCTAAATACAGAATGGTAGTCTATGGTTAGCAGGAATTCAGTGGTGACTGAGACCTATTGCCAATTCACAAAACTTATCAACTCATTATCACCCCTCTTCATTATTTCTGCAATCTCCTCTCCGAATCTCACCCCCCTCTTCACTTATCCTACTTATATCACCCTCAACTACCCTCTATCTGCTCTAACTCTTACTCTATCAGTACTATAACTCTCACTGTTCTTCATATTTTTATGAAATTAACTATTTTACTCTATTTGTGTATTTACCAAAATTTGTGTTTGACTTTTCCTGTAATCTTTTATTGATTATTGTGTAAATTGTTGAATATTTGAATTCCTGTATTATTTTAGTGTATACTGGAGCTTTTCTCCCCGGGCCTCCTCTGAAAATGGGCTCTGTCCCAGTCGGACTATCCTGGTCAACAAATGTCAAATAAATAAATCAATAAATAATAAATATAAATAAAAGGTGTGGGACAGATGAATAGGAGAGGAAGATAGAATACCTAGCTAAAACATGAGCTTGAGTTCAGAAGACTATAGGTCTTCATCCATCAGCAAATTCTTAATTTCATAAGTAGTCCCAGAACACAGCATAGAGCACTGACTTGACCCTTTTATGTTTAAAAAATAATAAGGAAGAAGAGACCAACTAATACAGGTTAATAAGCCTTACATTAACTTGAGCAAGTTTTTGGGTATGTTATCAAATGAGAGGTCACTTCAGTATCTAAATATGCAAAGACCCAAAGGCCACAAGAAGTATGATTTTCTAGGATAAAGTTCACAGCAGGTTCTTTGATTTTCTGGCATATAAGGAAGATGCCCTTACTTTGACCAAGATAACCAGAGATCAAGTAATGTGTCAGCTGGAAGGGCCAGGCAGAGGAGGGTTGTAGTGAATGACTTATGTTGGATCATCAGTCCTGAGGAGAGGGATTTGGTGGCTGCAGTTGGCTGATCTGTTCTCATGCAAATAGAGGTCTGTAGAACACCCAAGATCATATGAATGGGAGTGTGCACTTAGGAATCCTAAATCAATGATGGTAGCCTTCAATGTGACACTGGCACTATAGATTGTTTCTACCCTGGATGAAGGCAAATGAATGGGCAATGCAGTGCTCAGAAAATGACCTAGAAACAAGGACACATTAGCAAAGCCATTGTTAGCATTGTGGGGGCCTCCAGCAAGTTTCAAGTTATGCCCCCCCCCCGGACACCTCTACGTTAAGTATCATATTTTTGCTGACACTTCTCATAACCAAACATTTAGCTCAAGGTAGAAAGCCCTAGGAGTATTTCACAGACAGAACTGTAGTTGCAATGCTGTTATATTACAACAGGCTTGTGTACCTCATAAAGTTGGCCTATCCCACAGACAGACATTCCCAGTAGCTAACATTAATGAAATTGATGTTAAATTGCAACAGCCTTATTTACAGGACTAGCCTAGATGAGGGGCTCCATTGTGACCCATTCACTGCACTCTTACATCCACCAGTGATCCCCCATCAAGACCTTTCCACAACATCAGATTACTTTTTTCATCCTTTTATCACATTTTGTCTCACTCTTCAGCTTTTTCCTGCATCTTTTGATCCAATGATAGCCTAAAAAAATCACAAATAAAGCAAGAAGCTCAGTGTTTTCCTTTCAAAGAAGAAATAAGGTTCTGTCTAAGAATTAATGTTCAGAACTGAGAAAATGGTAGTTCACAACAAACTGAAAGGAAAAGTGTTTGTGAGGATGTATAAATCCTATATATATATATATATATATATATATATATATATATATATATATATATATATATATATGTGTGTGAATGCTGCTTACCACATTGTGCCTCCCAAGATGGTCACCTTCTGTGTATCCCTCAGGTGTTAGATTATGATGAAAGTGAAGGCACAAATAGCCATAGTCATATATTTTAGATGCAGCTATCATAAATATATACAGCATGCCTCTTCATCCCTAAGCCCAAACAATAATTACCTTCTACGTAGCTATCTGATGCCAGGGTAAGATGAAACTGAAAGAACAAGAGAATATAGCAACGTACTTCAACCTGTTTACTACCAGACATACATAAACAGCATGCCTCCTCATCCATACCTCCAAAAATTAACCACCTTTAAATGCATCTGATGTTTGATTGCAAGGAAAGTGAAAATTATTTTTATAATGATATATGCCAATTTGTTTTTTTCCTAGACAGTTCATTCCCCCTCCCCAAGCTACAGTGGCCTTTAGTGTGCACCTCTTATAATTGCCAGAAATGTTAAAGAAATAATGACCACACTGTTCCCAGCTCTAGCACAAGTTTAACAACCCTCTGTGCACACCTCTGAGGTTTGATTGTAAGGAAATTTTGATCCCTGGTTAAGGCTAGGAAACAGAGAAGGATATTGTCCTTAGTAGAGAAAAGGTGAAGGATATTGGCTGAATCAACACAGAGACAGGATGACACATCAACATGTCCGCTTCACACATCTGTCCATTAGGCATAACATGAGAGCAAGCAGGAAGCTTGGGAAAAAGTATTACCAGATATCAGCCATGATTTGGCACAGTTTCTTTTCTTATTTTGGAGTTTGTTAGTGCCAGGATTTACAATGAAATTTTAGTTTAACCATTTGATTTTATGCTTATTTCTGACTGCCATTTCATGGAGCCTATTCATTTTGATAGAAGGACTGCTCATATTTCCACTGCCAAATTATGCTCATCACTGTGTAGTAGCATCCCCTCATTACAAGATTAACATGACTACCTGCAAAGGGGCACTTAGTGTGGCTTGTCTGATGTGGGGCCTTACCCTAGCCATGACTGTTTACTGTCTGGTAATTCCAAATTTGATACTGAACAAAACTGACAACAAATTACTTTGTTAAACTTTCAGGCTCAGTGTTGATGGACTGTGGAAGAGGTCTGTCAAGATATTTTTGTTTGAAAATGAGTTTCTTATCCCATTCTGAATTATTTTTGTACCTTCTGCAGCATTTGACATCTACTGACCAATGCAGGACCTAAAACTTTTATAGTGCAGATTACAAATTGCAAAGGGATGTGTAACTGGTGTCAGCAGTAGCATTAATATTTAGTATCTACTTTTTAGCCAGCATGTGAACTTGCAGTCTTAGTAACCAGAGATATGAACCAGTGCACTTGGTTCCAACTGACTGACCAGTAGTTCCTAGGTAACATTCCTATGGCTTACCTCAGTGATATGTTTGATTCTGTAGTCTTCAACTATTCCAGTCATACCATTTAAGAAATGTAATAACAACACTGATATGTATATGCGTCTGATGCTTAATAGTAAGTAAAGTGAAAACATACACAGTTCGTTTTCCCTTTCCAAGCTATAGTGACCTTCAGTGTGCACCTCTTGGGATTGTCAAAAAAGTGAAAGAAATAATGACTACACAGTTTTCAGCCTTAGCACAAGATTAGTGACCTTCTGTGCACACCTCTAAAGTTTGATTGTAAGGAAAATTAAGGAAATAATGACCACATTGTCCTTAACCCCCACTCAAACTACAGCAACTTTCCATCAGGGAGGGATGGGTCTGTCCATCCTTGGCGTTGAGGATATTTACCAGAAAACTCTTTACATTTGCTCACTGATGGACACTGCTCCAGTTTTAACGTTTAAGAAGCATAATAGCATTATTGGCATGTTGATATTGTTATTATCCCAGTTAATAATCATACCATGCTAATGTGTTGTACTGCTGTAACAGAAAGCTGTGTCATGTGATGTTAGAGAAATAGGGAACAGGAAACATGTTTGTTGCACTTTGAAATGGAAAAACAACATAACACTATTCTGTGATACTTGACTGGGGAGTGGATATGAGGGATGGAAACTCATTGGTTGTGCTCTCCTTTAAGAAAAAAAAAAGGCACTATTGTGTGATAGCTAACTGGGTGGTTTAAAACAGCATATACAGGCTGTATTAAGCTGCCGCACTAATAGATCTATTGTGATATTTATTTCCTTTTTTGTGTTTACAGTATACAGTAAATGTAGCATGTGTGTATGCAGTACACATTAATGCATTTGACAATAAGAAACCCATCTGATTGATTGGAGCTGTGATATTTTTCTTTGTACTTCACAATGATTGTGAAACAAGGTACAGCACTGTGAGATCTTTGCAGGAAGCAACATTTACCATTGCAACACCAAATAAAAAAGGCAGAACAGGGATTTTAAAGAGAAAGTATCTGGTGGTGCCTTTGATTTCAAGTTCTGCTGCAAAAGACACCTCCTCATTAATATTAGTTATAAATGCATTGTGATTCCATTGCAATGTTTATGCAAAAGTAATAATGCAACACATGCATGCAAATAAGCACTCATTAATATACACGAGAAGATCCTTTAAAGTTGAACTTAACTATGTTGGAAGATCTATGTTTGATTCGTCTGCATACTACACACTAGAGAAACCCCAAGTGAAGCAAAATGCTGTGTTTACACATGCTCACATATCAACATAAAAATTAGCATTGTTTAAGGAAGAAATGAAAATTAGTGTCAGTTATTTGCATTTTCTTGCTAAATAGCATTAAACGTCATTCAGGAACATTCAACAAATTGGAGATGCTTAAATCAAAAGAAAGATATGGTTGGCTATTCCAGGGAACTCAGAGAAAATAACTACAGTGTAGCTAGGGTAATCCGTACTAACTTCAGAAGCCAAATTAGTGTCTTGTAGCAGTCCACAAACCCAGTCACTAATAAAATCATCGATCTGCTCTGTGTACAGATTACTATTACCAGCACTTATCCTGCTGTTTGCCAGAAACCAAAATAGGCTACTCACAGGGCAATTTAAAAAGAGCATATGTAAATAAAAAGGACATACATACATACATACATACATATGATATGTAGCAGTAACATGTTGGGACATACATACATACATACAGTATGTAGCAGTAACATGTTGTGACATACATACATACATACAGTATGCAGCAGTAACATGTTGATCTTGTAACAGCCTCCTGCTTTTTTTTTTAAATGTGTATGTGTATGTATGTCTATCTTGAGAGGTGTCAGGGTGAAATTGGAGCTAAATTTATCAGCAGGTAGGTTTGCTATATCCTTCGGCTCCATATAGGTGGCTCCATTTACAATTAGCTCAGCACACTGTTGTATATTACCTTTGGAGTTGTGGACATAACTGAAGAAGGCCTTGCAGTTGTCCTTTACCTGTGAAGCTATCTTTACACCAAATTTAACTTTGGTGAACTTGATAAGACTCCTAATTTGCTCATTTATTTTTTTGTTGAGGGGTTTCCTGCCTTGCCGAGCATTACACTTCCTGGTTTTGGCCATTTTTTTTATTTCTTTTGTTATACAACTTGTTGATGTTGGGATTCCACCAAGGTGGCTTGTTCTTTGAGTAAGTACTGTGCATTTTTGGGGGGTGGATTTATATGATGGTATATGGTCTTTGTGATCAATTTTACATAGGTAGTGCAGTTCATTCAGATTGGGGAGGTTTGGAATTTTGCCAGGTTATCATTCAGAAGTAAGAGGTTTGCTTTGGAATAATTTCTAAATGTTTGAGGGGTAGATGTGGCCCTAAGTTTTAATTTGCTTTCAAAGCATACAGCTTTATGGTCTGATTTGCCAAACAAATACATTACACATGGGTGGGTGCAAAGTTCTCACTTCTTTGTGAGGATCAGGTCAGGGATGTTGGCTCCCTAGTGGGTATACAGACTAGCTAGTCCACAGGATTTGTGTAGGCAAAATACAGGAATCTCTGGGCCTGCCTATAGAAAGTTGTGTGTGTTTTCCAGTTTGTAGTAGGGGCAATTGAAGTCACCTAGATGTACAGTGTTGGGCTCAGTGCAAACCAAATCCAGTCCATTTAAGTGTGCAGTATGGGTGTTCTGAGTTATAGAAGGGGACCTTTAGCTTGCAATGATATGGTATGGAATTTTGCTTATTGTGAACTGAACATGGAGAAAGTTCAAAATATTAACAGTACTATCAAAATTGGAAAAACATTTTACTTTACCTGGTATTCCTTAGGATGGCAGTAATGTGTATTGACAGACTACTGACTTTATTTTTATTTATTTATGTATATATGTATGTGTGCATTTTACATTTATTTATCAGGAAAGTCTGTCTGGACAATTGTCCTTTTTCAGCTGAGGCCCGGGGAGAAAAGCTCCACATTAAAAATAAACAGAAGTTTACATTGGTAGCAGGATGTAGCAAAAATCATAAAAAAAGTTAGAGTACATACTATAGCAGCAATCTTAGACAAGATTTTGATGGAACACAGTCAGGATAGTAGTACACAGGTATTAGATATTTAGAAGTAATCTATACCTGACCATGAGGCTTGTTGGCTAAAGGATATGCTTTTTTAATCCATCTTTAGGGTTGTCTTCCTGCAAAAAAATAAATGCTTTTAGTATACAATTGTGTAACAGCAAGGAGGTCTTCAAAAATTGAGGACCAAAAGTTCATTCTGTAGCTGTTGCAAAGAGCTTATACAAGTTACTTAGAACAGTTGCAGACAGCTTAATGAATTCCTTTAAGCAACTGCAGTATCATCCATGGCTCCTTAGGGGAATCCCTTTAATGCACTTGTGCATGAGGGGCAGCTCTTCTGAAGTGTTGATTGTGACCCCTAACAGCTTGCACCTATGGCAAGCCACCCTGCAACCCAGCTGTGAGGGCTATACATCCGCACCCCCACTATTATATATAGTAAGTCAGAGATCACTGTAGTTCAGAAAGCGGAAATTGTCTGAGATACAGTAATTTCAGACTTAGTACATGCTTCCCACTAATCGCACTTACATTTTTTAAGCTGTGAGCCTTGCTTGGCCCCGCTCTTGCTATTATTCCACTGACATTAATTACATCTTAGTGGATCCCACACGAATGTTTGAAACTAAGTCATTTATATGTTGTATAGTATTTTTTGACATTGGTGTTAGGTTGTGTTCTAGATGACACTCACCTATTTTCTTGGGTGTTCTGTGATATGTAACTGAATGTTTTGTCTAAAACTTAATGCCATTTATTTGGCCATTTGAAAATATTATATCTTGTGGTACATATTTATTGTAACAAAAATTTAAAATGGGGCATAAATGGTGTAGTCCACCACCTGTGAAAAACAAAACAAAAATGATTAAACAAACAAAATGATGTAACTACTTTTATTCTGCTGTATCTGCTCCTCTCCTTCTGATCAATGGTTGAGTCCTTTAGCTCTGGGAGGTATACTTCTGATTTCTCCCAAAAGGATAATGTTTTGCATGTCCCCAGTGCTGCTGGCTTTGATACTTCCACATCAGCTGTGTCACTCATTGAGAGATAAACAGAATGTGGCAACACATGACATGAGTGCCTTATACATGTCAGTGCTGTTCAAACACTATACACGCTGTTTAGACCACATATACTTGTGGATCTGGACACAGCCTTTCTTTGATATCTCACTGTTTCAGATTGTATGGTTTAGGCTGTGGACCCAGAACATTTTTTATAGTATCCAAACTACATGTTTGGAACAGCACGCATGGTATACTGTGGCAACTGCATTATAATGACATGTATGATATGTATTGCATATTCAGTTGACTGATGGCCAAGTGCTGATTGTGGCTGAACTGATGGCACCACTGCATTCAGTGCAATGCAAAAGATATACCACATGAAAATAGTCACATTTCAGATATATATCACTTTACAACATTTCAGGGCCATTTACCTGATGTAGCATGATGAATGCCTACCTCATACCCAGGTCATGCTAAGCTGTCTAATTGTGACTGCCCACCTTGGGAAGAAATCAGTCTCTTATCTGGTGCTGAGATCACACTTAACTAGACCCACCATCAGTTCTCTGGTGATCTAACAAAAGATTTGCTGAACCTCTTCTAGGTATGATCACACATACAGGATGGCAGGCCTACCCTGACTGTAAGTATGTACTGACTGCATTTATATCTCCAATCACTTGTATAAACAGATGTTTCCTCTATGCCTTGTGTCTGCCCTGTCCAAACAGGACAAGACTGTACTTCACACATCTGGCATGAAGCTAGAAATGTTTTCATTATTAAAATTTTTCATTTTACATCAGACAACCAACATTGTGCAAAGAGAAATGCTGAGAGAGGATATAATGCTCCTAAATGCAAAATCCTATGACCTTCCTAGTTGAAGTTGTTAGAAAGCCATTAGTATGTGTACCACATTTTGCCCATTTGTTCCACATTATGAGGGCTAGTGTTCCTCATTTTGGAGATGGAATGTTGAGAGTTATGCATGAAACTACTGAATAAACATTAACACAGATTGGGAAAATAATTTCCTAGTAATAGTTGCTATGCATGAACATTACATGGGTTCATGCTAGGTACATAGCACAGCTTCAGCGTATGTCAACAGCCATGAATATGTCATGCTACTATTACAATGCAAGTGTGGAACAAAATGATTCCTACTGAGAGGTATACCATACATGTTATAGGCATATGTGGAACATTGTGACATGTCTTAACTAAGTGATTAATGACAGGCAATTCTGAGATAGTGTACTGAAGTATACTTGCTACCTGGGTTCGAGCCCCAAAAGAGAGCTACCATTATCTTTTTACTTCAATGATGCCTGCAACAGTGATTTTGCAGCATGACATCTGGCATATCTCCCTGAAACCCATATTCTGCCATTGAGACCTAGCACATAAAGCATGCCTTCCCTCTCATACCAATGTACTTGCAGTAGGTATACTGACACACCATAGACTGAAATCTCCCACTGACACTTTTCAGCTATGTCCATGTAATGATACCACTACCATAATGTAGCAATAGACTACACTGACTGCCCACAGTCTTTCTTAAGCAACATACCTCATTAGCTGTAAGCACAATACCCTGCAGTACAACTACAATTAATGTAATACGACACACACCAGTGTTCAGCAGAATACTGTAAAAAATGTCCTTGTGTGTTGAAACAACCAATAGCTCAGTGGAAGGCATTGTTCTGGGGTAGCTGTAACCAGTAAATGTTTTGTTTGCATAACACACTTAAAGACTAAACAAGTGATACATACTAAAGAAGCATGCAGACTCTTGAATATCTTTGAATCACATGACAACAACTTTGGACAAGTCCAAACAAATCACTCTTACTGTACAGAGCTTCACTGACCCTATTGCTAAGTAAGTTTTGATATCATGGTACTGGGCAATTGCCTTCACTTTTGTAATGTGTGCAGCTGGAGCACCCTGAATTATGGTTCTCACCTCTATGTATGTTCCCGAGAATTTCTAGCACAAAATGCCAATCTGATATATCACTAAGGAATTTGTTTTATGGACATCGCTTTTCACTAATTTTTAGTTTAAAATCAAGTACACTTGTAGCTGACAATGTAGACTGTGGTTTCGGTGATGACCACTTACAGCAAGCAGTCAGAAATCTTGCAGAAGTAGTGTGACTGTGAAATGCATCAAAAATATGAACTTATGAAAATATGAATAGTGTGGAGCTTTTGAGATGATATGGAAGGCATGCATTGCAACTCTCAAAACGTTTCACTTTAGCATACAGTTGCTGCATTTTAAGTATATAACACAGATCTTTACCATTTGAAGTTAAGTTTTAGGATTCGAGTTACAGTTTTAGGATTAGTGTTAGAGACAGAGGTTTATAATTAGTGTTAGAGTTTTAGGGTAGGGGCAGAATTTTAGGGCTATGGTAAGAGACGGAGATTTAGGATTAGGGTTTACATTTCAGGGTAGGGGTAGACTTTTAGGGTTAAGATTAAATTCAGCATTTTAGGGATAGGGACTGAGGTTTAGGGTTAGGGTTGGGGACAGAGTAGTATGATTAGGATTTTCTGTTTAATGCTGCTACATTTAAATGGCATTGGTTAATTGCAGGCAATCAGGCATAACTGGTATTTGCATTCTCAAAAATAGCATACAAAAATTAGTAACTTCTGATTCTTATATTTAACAAATGCCCACTTTGCCTCAGCACTGAACTTGTTAAATATGAAGACTTGTAGAAAAAAGAGGAATTGGTGTGGCTTCAGTTGTAATGACATTCAACAGTGCTATTTCCTGTACCTCTCTGACCAGGTCATGTGTTGCAGGTTGGCCCTCAGATTCTGTTTGTAAGTACTCTCAGTTTTGATTTTCTTACAGTTTCTGAAACCAGGGTAATGTTGTAAAGTTCACATATGCTGGGAAATTGCATTTAGAAATTTAGAAATGATCATAGGGATAAAAAGAAGTTATGTAGTCACCATAACATTCCATCTGAGTAGTTGGACTTCATTTGTCATCAACCTGTAGGATGTCGAATCCGGACCGGATCCAAGATGGCGGCTTCATCAGCATCTGATCCGAGCTGCAATCTCTTCCCCTTACCTATAATGCCCCTCCATCTCCTTCCTTCCCTCAGATTGAGTTTGCTATACCCCTCACCGGAACCCAATCCGTAAGAGACGGAGATTTAGGATTAGGGTTTACATTTCAGGGTAGGGATAGACTTTTAGGGTTAAGATTAAATCCAGCATTTTAGGGATAGGGACTGAGGTTTACGGTTGGGGACAGAGTAGTATGATTAGGATTTTCTGTTTAATGTTGCTACATTTAAATGGCATTGGTTGATTGCAGGCAATCAGGCATAACTGGTATTTGCATTCTCAAAAATAGCATACAAAAATTAGTAACTCCTGATTCTTATATTTAACAATTGCCCACTTTGCCTCAACACTGAACTTGTTAAATATGAAGACTTGTAGAAAAAAGAGGAATTGGTGTGGCTCCAGTTGTAATGACATTCAACAGTGCTATTTCCTGTACCTCTCTGACCAGGTCATGTGCTGCAGGTTGGCCCTCAGATTCCGTTTGCGAGCACTCTCAGTTTTGATTTTCTTACAGTTTCTGAAACCAGGGTAATGTTGTAAAGTTCACATATGCTGGGAAATTGCATTTAGAAATTTAGAAATGATCATAGGGATAAAAAGAAGTTATGTAGTCACCATAACGTTCCATCTGAGTAGTTGGACTTCATTTGTCATCAACCTGTGGGATGTCGAATCCGGACCGGATCCAAGATGGCGGCTTCACCAGCATCTGATCCGAGCTGCAATCTCTTCCCCTTACCCATAATACCCCTCCATCTCCTTCCTTCCCTCAGATTGAGTTTGCTATACCCCTCACTGGAACCCGATCCGTAAGAGACGGAGATTTAGGATTAGGGTTTACATTTCAGGGTAGGGGTAGACTTTTAGGGTTAAGATTAAATTCAGCATTTTAGGGATAGGGACTGAGGTTTAGGGTTAGGGTTGGGGACAGAGTAGTATGATTAGGATTTTCTGTTTAATGCTGCTACATTTAAATGGCATTGGTTAATTGCAGGCAATCAGGCATAACTGGTATTTGCATTCTCAAAAATAGCATACAAAAATTAGTAACTTCTGATTCTTATATTTAACAAATGCCCACTTTGCCTCAGCACTGAACTTGTTAAATATGAAGACTTGTAGAAAAAAGAGGAATTGGTGTGGCTTCAGTTGTAATGACATTCAACAGTGCTATTTCCTGTACCTCTCTGACCAGGTCATGTGTTGCAGGTTGGCCCTCAGATTCGGTTTGTAAGCACTCTCAGTTTTGATTTTCTTACAGTTTCTGAAACCAGGGTAATGTTGTAAAGTTCACATATGCTGGGAAATTGCATTTAGAAATTTAGAAATGATCATAGGGATAAAAAGAAGTTATGTAGTCACCATAACGTTCCATCTGAGTAGTTGGACTTCATTTGTCATCAACCTGTAGGATGTCGAATCCGGACCGGATCCAAGACGGCAGCTTCATCAGCATCTGATCCGAGCTGCAATCTCTTCCCCTTACCTATAATGCCCCTCCATCTCCTTCCTTCCCTCAGATTGAGTTTGCTATACCCCTCACCGGAACCCAATCCGTAAGAGACGGAGATTTAGGATTAGGGTTTACATTTCAGGGTAGGGATAGACTTTTAGGGTTAAGATTAAATCCAGCATTTTAGGGATAGGGACTGAGGTTTACGGTTGGGGACAGAGTAGTATGATTAGGATTTTCTGTTTAATGTTGCTACATTTAAATGGCATTGGTTGATTGCAGGCAATCAGGCATAACTGGTATTTGCATTCTCAAAAATAGCATACAAAAATTAGTAACTCCTGATTCTTATATTTAACAAATGCCCACTTTGCCTCAGCACTGAACTTGTTAAATATGAAGACTTGTAGAAAAAAGAGGAACTGATGTTGCTTCAGTTGTAATGACATTCAGCAGTGCTATTTCCTGTACCTCTCTGACCAGGTCATGTGTTGCAGGTTGGCCCTCAGATTCCGTTTGCAAGCACTCTCAGTTTTGATTTTCTTACAGTTTCTGAAACCAGGGTAATGTTGTAAAGTTCACATATGCTGGGAAATTGCATTTAGAAATTTAGAAATGATCATAGGGATAAAAAGAAGTTATGTAGTCACCATAACGTTCCATCTGAATAGTTGGACTTCATTTGTCATCAATCTGTGGGATGTCGAATCCGGACCGGATCCAAGACGGCAGCTTCATCAGCATCTGATCCGAGCTGCAATCTTCTCCCCTTACCCATAATACCCCTCCATCTCCTTCCTTCTCTCAGATTGAGTTTCCTATACCCCTCACAGGAACCCAATCCAAAAAACCTTCACTAACAAAGATAAACAAGAGAGCCGCAAGGCACTCTCTCCTGCCTGCCAATGCATAAAAAATAATGAGAAGGTCAGGGGGAAGGGGGGGCGGTTGATGATAAATGAAGTCCAACTACTCAAATGGAACATTATGGTGAGTACATAACTTATTTTTCTGAAGTAGTTAACTTCATTTGATCATCAACCTGTGGGACAGAGTCCCCAGCTACCAAAACCTTGTGTGGCCCTCACGGAAGGATATTTCGGAGCACCGCAGAGCCAGAGGATGCTCTTCCCCTGGAAACCATGTCCAATTTATAATGAGAAATGAAGGTGTGAGATGAGGACCAAGTAGCCGCTGAACAAATATCATCTAAATACACTCTAGACCAAAAGGCAGCTGATGTAGCCATGGACCTGGTAGAATGAGCATTTATCCTACCCAGAAGGAACATACCTTTGTCTTTATAAACCTGAAGGATGCAAAGGGAAATCCATCTGGCAATGGTTGCCTTAGAAACCGGTTTGCCCAGAAAGGGTATAGCAAAGGATACAAACAACTGATCAGACTTATGAAAGGCTTTAGTCCTGTGTAAATAGAAATGTAGTTGTCTATGCATGTCTAATAAATGTAATTTATATTCACCTCTGTTCTGAAAATTTGGAAAGAAAACAGGTAAATTGATTGTTTGATTGATATTTGCTTCAGACGTCACTTTAGGAAGAAAAGAAGGATTGGTACGAAGTGAAACCCTGTCTTTATGAAAAATCATATGCTGAGGTTTGACAGATAATGCCTGGAGTTCTGACACTCTCCTAGCTGAGGTAATAGCCACTAGAAAAGCTGTCTTCCAGGATAAAAATTTAAATCCACAGAAGCAGCAGACTCAAAGGGTGGAGCAACCAAAGCTTGTAAAACTAGGTTAAGGTCCCAAGGAGGGGTAGGATCTTTAACCAGGGGTCTTAAAAGAAAGATACCTTTAATAAAGGTTTTGCAAAGTCTGGAGGAAGGAAAAGAAGCCATGTTCTCACCTACATGGAAATTGGAAATGGCAGCCAGTTGAACCTTTACTGTGGATGAGCTGGCACCCTGCTGGAAAATGTATGTCAAGAACTGAAGGACCACTGGAAAAGGAGTTGTGAAAGGGTCCAAATCCCTCTGAGAAGCCCAGATAGAAAAATGCTTCCATTTGCTATGGTATATTTTCCTGGTAGACAATCTATGAGCTGCCATCAGAATAGTCTTAACTGGGGAAGACAGACCGGAAGTCCTAGCAATCAGGGGAACTGGACCAGCCAAGCAGTGAGCTTCAGACTGCCCAGGTCTGGATGAGGGACCCTCAAGGGATGCGAAATGAGATCCAGTATCGGATCCAAGATCCAATGAGGAAATATCAGATGAGACCAAAGAAAGGGAAGCCAGACTTGGTGAGGCCAGAATGGGGCAATGAGTATGACTTTGCTCCCCAACCAGTGAGTCTTCTGGAGAAATCGTTTCACGAGAGGTAAAGGGGGATTAGCATAAAGAACACCAGGAGGCCAAGCATGGACCAGAGTGTCCCTGGGGAGCTTCCCCTGTGGGGGGGGGGGGGATGAAAGTGAAAAACTTGCTGCACTTTGTGTTGGAAGGAAATGCAAAGAGATTGCAGCAAGGCCAACCACACTCGAGGAAGATCTGCTCTGCTATAGAAGGATTCAGAGACCAAAGTGTAAGGCATCAGGATAGTTCTGCTCAGTGTGCCCACCAGTATGTTGGATTGACCCGGAATGTGCATTGCTACCAGAAAACGGTTGGTTGAGGTCGCTCATTCCCACACTGTCATGGCCTCATGAGAAAGGGGATAAGATCTGGTTCCCCCTTGTTTGTTGATGTTCCAGATCACTGACATGTTGTCCATCTGAATTGCAATAGTTCCCAGAGGAAGTCAGACATGAAGGGCCTGTAAGGCTAACAAGACCATCCTCATCTCTAGAATGTTGATATGCAATTTGGTCTCGATCAAGGACCACATGCCTTGGACTGTCCTGCCCGAGCAATGCCACCCCTACCCTAGTTGGGAGGCATCCATGGTCACCGTGGCTTGGGGAGGGGCTGCTATAAAAGTTTGTCCCTCGATTAGATCTGAGGAGTGTATCCACCAGATGAGGGACTGCCTGCAAGCATTGCTTATATGAATAGGATGTGTCAGTGGTAGATCTAGTAGTGACCATTGAACTGCTAGTGTCCACTGTAGTACCTGCATATGCAGATGAGCACAGGGAAGAAAAGTAATGGTGGCTGTCATGCAATCTAGGGCTTGTAAAACCACCTCTGCTGGAGGAAGATGAAACTGAAGGATCACTGACACATGAAGTCATATGTTTCGAACTCTCTCTGGAGTTAGAAAGACTTTGGTTTGTAACGTATCTATTCTCACTCATATGTAGTCTAAGACCTGAACAGAGTCTAGAGAAGACTTGGATATGTTGATTGTAATGCCCAGCAAGTCTGACAATTTCAGGAAATAGTCTCTGGCCTGACAAAGTAGATGCCTGGTGGGAGCGGCAAGGAGCCAATCATCCAGGTACGGGTAGACCTGTATCCCCTGAAGCCTCAGGTGAGCTGCTACTACTGCCATGACCTTGGTGGCATGCAAAAGGAGGCATATGGACGTATTAGAAACCACTTTGAGAGTGGCCATTCGCGCAGAGAATATGTGTTTATCCTCCGGTGACATGGACTGTGGGGGCAACTCAGTGAATTCCTTTACCAGGTTTCGCTGCAGTTGGGTTATGTGAGCCAGATAATTCAGCTCCCTTATAGAAAAGGTAGCTGAAGCATAAGTCCACTTTCCCAGATGGTCCATCAACCTGGACACTCGGTCGGGGGGGATGGACCGTAGAACTTTCCTGGGCTAGTTCTTATTTAGTGGCAGCTGCTACTACCATGGTGTCCACTGGGCTCCCCTTATTCCAACTAAGCCTCTACAGGAGGGCTCAAGATTTTGTCAAGGGTGCTTGGGGATTGGCTCCACAGTGTCTGGCTCCTTTCATGCCCTGGTGGTAATAAGGTCCACCAAGGGATCCGGCGGGGGGGACACTCAGGAGGTAGATGAGCCCATGCTGAAGGCCTTCAGAAATACCAACTCATCTGAGGAAGGCTTGGGGGTGGACCAACCCCCCCACTGGTGCAGGACTTCCATGATGCCTCCAAAGGAGACATCATCAGGGGGGATCTGGGGGAGCCTTCCCCTTCCTCCAAATCTGTATCCTCATTGAGGGACTCTGGAGAGGAGTCCAGGTGCCTCCTTTTGCATGTTCAGTTGTGAGGAATCTCTTCGGTGGGACTCTCCAGACAGGGCTTGCAAACTACCTGTGGTTCCTCAAGGGAAACCGTCTGGGGTACATTGAGCACAGGCTGTCCCTGCATGGGCAAAAAGGCTGAAGATGCACTCAGAGGCAAGGGAGTCGGGGCAGAGTCCAAGGAGATGGCCATTGGCCTTGATCCACTGGAAAGAACCCTCTCCACCATGTCAAAAGCTAAGGGGGAGCGAGTCTCCTGGAGACTAATAAGGAGGCTGCTCTCCCACGGATCTGACATTGGGATCAGAGCCAAGCCCAACAGAGCTGAGATGGCGAGAGAAGGACCCTCACCCAGCAACGTTGGCACTAAAGGAGAAAGACCCAACCCCTCAGATCTAACACTCAGGCTTCAGCTTTGAGAGACGCTTGGGTCTGAACTAGTTGGATCTGATACACTCAAGGTAATGGCTGGCGTCGAGGTACTCGGTATTATCGGTGCTGACACCCTGACTCCGGGACTTTTTAGATCCAAAAACTCCAATACCTTGGGGGGGGGGGTCAGACCGGAGAAGGAGATACCGGGGCAAAGAAGGGAAGTGAGCTCCCCCCTCCAGAGGGAGAGGGGGTGGCAAGACCCCCATCTGAATCTGGGTGCAAATAAACCTATGCATCATTTTGTCCATGTCCACCTCACTCAAACGTCTGGTGGACCACGACGAGGCCACTGACGCTGACTGGGAGGGTCAATGTACGGAGGCCCTGGAAGAAGGTCTAGGCTCCTCCAGCTCTGGTGAGAATCTTGGCGATCGAAGCCAAGGAGAAACTGACCTGGAAACTACCTGTTGTTTAGGAGGAGGACCCACCGAGTCCATCCAGTCCGAGGATCTATTCATCCCTTTGTCTCTCTCTCTCTCTCACTGTCTTTGTCTTTTTTCTCTTTTCTAGTCTCCTTGTCCCCAGACCTATGTACTGGAGGTTGAGTCCCAGCCTGGGAGGGAGTGGAAGAGACAGTGGCTGAAGAAGCGGTCACGGCCGTGACCATAATAGAAGTGGAGGCAGCTGCCTTCGAAGTAGGGAGAAGTCCTTTAAGGATCAATTTTGCCCTGCGATACTTCAGGGCCCTGGGGTTGAACCCCGCACAAATAAGGCAGTCCATGGAAAGATGGGCTGCCCCCAAATACACTACACACAGTGTGGCCATCAGCCAGTGCCAACTTATGGCCACACAATGTGCATTTTCTGAGGAACAGTTTAGATTGCTGATCTGCCATGCCAAAAAAGTAAAGTATGAGGCACAAGGCCTTAACCAGCCTGACCATACAACTCACACACACTCACTAGCAAGGAGGGGGAAGGGAGAGAAGGCCTACTCTAACTGCTACAGCAAAACTTTTTTTTTTGTTGGACAGAAACGTGACACAAAACGAAGGGGAGGTTAAGGAAAGGGAAAAGGGAACCTGCCTGAACTAACAGCAACACTAACACCCAAAAATAGCTAAAAAACACACCTACCGTGCCTGGAGCTCTGGGACCATGCTGCTTGGCAAAGTCACGGCAAATGAGATCTGAGGAAAGGAAGGAGATGGAGGGGTATCATGGGTAAGGGAATGAGCTTGGAGCTCGAATCAGGTGTTGGTGAAGCTGCCATCTCGGATCCAGTCCAGATCCAACATCCCACAGGTTGATGATCAAATGAAGTCAACTACTTCAGATCAAAAGGTTTATAATAGCTGTGACTCTGCATTTTGCCTTTACACAGCTGATAATGTGCTGTTGATTGTATTTCTGTGGTTAAATGTGCCTTCTACTGCATAGTGAAATTAAAAGTATAAATTAAAATAAAAAAAGTGTACGTGTGCGTGTGCATGTGCGTGTGCGCGTGTGCGTGTGCGTGTGTGTGTGTGTGTGTGTGTGTGTGTGTGTGTGTTTGTGCGTGTGCTTTCATGTGTGTGCATGTAAGTGTGAGCTTGCATGCATGCGAGAGAGACATCTCCGACTGCTACAGACAGTCAGTCCGTTAGCACAGATCATTTCTAAACCAAGAGTTATAAAGCTTTTTAATATCTGGTGTTACTGAATGAGTTTAAGCCACAGTGATTTACTAGAAAAAAGTAATGGGCAAGCAGTACTATGCAGGAAAATCAGGGGCAGTAAAGGGGAGGGGGGATGAAAAGCTATGCCTTGATGTCTTTTTAAATTCATTTGCTCACAAGGTGACATCTGCAGGGTGTGTATATGTGTGTGTCTGTGTGTGTGTGTGTGTGTGTGTGTGTGTGTGTGTGTGTGTGTGTGTGTGTGTGTGTGTGTGTGTGTGTGCGTGTGCTCAAGTGTGTGTGTGAGTGGGATTCAGTTTAGAAGCTGGAAGAACTGAAATATCAAAATTCAGTATTTCGAGTCCACAAAGTGGAATCCTGAGAAAAGCAAAAGCTCAGAAGCGTGAATTTCTAAACCTCGAATACCGTCGGTTTTGAATTTCACACTTCTGAGGTTTCTCTGTGGTTATGGATTCAGGTAAGTGTGTGTGGATTAAGGGTTTGGGTAGGGCTGTGGTGTGTGTCAGTGTGTTTTGTTGCTGTGATGTGTGTGTGCGAGGAGAATGTAGCTTGCGTGGTGGTGTTTTGTGTATGTTTGTTTGTAGTGTGACCTCGGAGTGAGAATATTTAAGTGGGGGGTGTGGGGGCTTTCCCCCCACATAGGGGGTGCAGGGGTGCTTGCCCCCCTGCTTTTATGTAGTAGAGAGCTTGTGTTTGTGTGTGGGGAGTAAGGAGTGTGTGTGTGTGTGTGTGTGTGTGTATGTGTGTGTGCGTGTGCGTGTGTGTGTGTGTGTGTGTGTGTGTGTGTGTGTGTGTGTGTGTGTGTGTGTGTGTATTAGAAGTGCAAAATTCAAAATCTCCGGTGTGCGAGATTTTTAATTTTGCGGTTCTGAGTTTTCGTGGTTTTAAATTTTCGACTTTATAGCTTCGAAATATTGAATTTTTATATATATATATATATATATATATATATATATATATATATATACAAGGATTCCTTTGGTTTGGTTGACATCTGTTTAATTGACTGCATTTGGTGTGAGATTGACAGTGCTTGGGTAGGGAATATTCCCTTTCCCAGTGGATTGTGTGATCCTGGAGTTAGTATATATCATTTTTGTGGGGAGGGAGTGAGTGCAGCCTCCCACATGGGAGAATGTTGTTTATGTTTTTTAAGTAATATTTGCATGCACTAAGAAGCAACCTCTGTGCATGCATACTAGGAAAGCAACATTTCTGTTTTTGACATACAGTGGCTTACCTTCAGGATGTCGACATTCATGTTAGTCGACCAAATGAAGGTAATCATCTCTTGAGATATATATATATATATATATATATATATATATATATATATATATATATATATATATATATATATATATATGTGTGTGTGTGTGTGTGTGTGTGTGTGTGTGTGTGTGTATGTATGTGTGTGTGTGTGCGCGTAGGTTCGTAGGTGTGTACTAGGCAATGGCCTGAGCCTTTACAAGCCTAGCCCATAAAAATGCCCTGGCATCATGCCGTTCGACGTTAGTTCCCAGTGCCTCCATCAAGTAGAGCCACTGGAGTGATCCCCGGGGTGAACTTTCTATTTCCCATCCACTCATTAAGATTTGTCTTGAAGAGGGCCAGTGAGGTGCTCTGCTTGACATGCATGGGAAGGCTATTCCAGAGCATGGGCAGTCTCTGAGTTATGAACCTGTCCCTCCAGCATGTTCTGTTGATTGTGGTAATGATGTTGAGGTGTGTGGTGCGGAGGGATTGGATTTCTTTAGATGTAGCATTTCTAACAGAGCTGGGTCAGACATGGCTTTGTAAGTCAAGCAGAGATCACCTCTTAGTAGATGATATGAGACAGAGAATAGCTGGAAGTTTTGAGTCTGTCCATGTCGGACTTGTGTTTAAGGCCTCGGATCCTCTTCATGAGGTACTTTTGTGGTCTTTCCAGCTGTTGCATGTGTCTAGTGAGGTACATGCCAAATGGGGCATTATACTCGATGACTGGCCTAATGAGGGAAGAGTAGAGAGAGATGATGACCACTTTCTTCCTGGATGCAAAACCCTTGGTAATGAGATGTCCCACATAGAAGGACTTTCTGACCACATTGGCAGTGTGGTGGCCGAAGGAGAGGTTGCTGTTGACCTGTGTCCCCAGATCTCTTATAATGCCTTCAGTGTTCAATGGGCTCCAATCTATGTGGTAATTAGTGGGAAGTGAGTTTTTCCCAAAGGGGATGACGATGCATTTTTTGACATTAAGTTTAAGGCTATGGTTTTGACACCAGTCATTGGTCTCAATGAGGCCTTTCTGTAGGATGTCTACATCAATTGGGGAGTTAATAATTGTTCCCAGCTTGCAGTCGTCTGGGAACTTGGTCATCCAGAGTCCCTCTGTGTTGGCCTGGACTTCTGAGAAGTAGATGCCAAACAGGAGAGGACCCAGGACTGATCCCTGTGGGACTCCACTCATGACTGGTTGGCAGTCTGACTTGGAGTCCGCTACTTTCACACTGTGGGTTCTATCTGTGAGTGAATTTGCAACCCACCTAGTGATATAGGGGTTGATGCCTAGGTTGGTGAGTTTGTCAATAATTTCTGAATGGAAAATGGTATCAAAGGCCTTGGCCAGATCGAGGTAGGCTGTATTAACTGCCTTGCCCTCATCCACAGCTCTGGTGGCTGAATCGAAGAAGTCAACCAGGTTGAGCAGGTATGATCTACCTTTCACAAAACCAAATTGAGTGGAATCTAGACTTTGGAGATTCCCTATATCCTTGTTAATTAGGTCCATGCTTATGCTCTCCATAGCCTTACATATCAGACTCATCAGGCTAATGGGGCGATAATTCCCAGGGTCTATTGTCGCTCCCCCTTTATGGAGAGGGATGACTGTAGCAGTGCGCCATTCAGTAGCGACAAACCCTGAGGTGAGGCTGTGACTGAACAGGGCACACAGATGTGGTGCAGTTCCCTTTGTAGTTCATGTAGAACACAGCCAGGGATATTGTCAGGTCTCATGGAAGCTGTGTTCTTGGCCTTGGAGAATGCAGCTTTAACCTGTGCTTCGTTAATGTTGGGTGCCTGGCATTCCTCCGGTACTGCAATTGGTTCTTTAGGGGGGAGAGATGGGTAAAGTTGGCACTGAATCTGTTGGCCAGTATGTTGGCAATAGCTATTGGCTCAGTATAGGAAGTACCATTATGCAGTAACTCAGAGCAAACCTGGGTATTGCCATGGAGATTCTTGATATAACTATAGAAGGCTTTGTGGTTGTTTTTAGTGTCGGCCACAATTCTGCCTTCATAGCTGTCTTTAGAGGTTTTGATGAGGGATTTCAACTTTTTGTTGAGGCTAATAAGGGAATTTTTCCAGTCTTGAGACTTCACCTTTTTCTGCAACAGTTTCTTCCTTCTGTTGTAGAGTTTATTAATGGCAGGGGACCACCAAATTAGCTTGCTTTTTTTGGAGGAGAGTGTCTTGGTTCTGTTGGGTATGGCTAGTTCCATGCATTTATGTATGTGCTCGTACAGTGCATTGGTGTATGATTCAGCAGTCATGCATATTTTTTCCATTGACATGGGTGCCGTGAAGTTAGCCACCTCTGTTTGTAGGAGCCCAAAGTTAGCTTTGGAGAGGTTTTTCATGGTGGTTACCTTTACGGGGGGGGTGTAGGTGAGATGTGGATTTACATGGTGATTAGTTTGTGGTCGGATCTAAACAGGGAGGAATTGATTATTGGTGTAGAGGAATGGTTGCCCATGTTAGTAATTCTTCCTCTAGTGGGGGTAAGAATGAGCTGGTCCAAGGCATTGGAATTGATGAATTCCAGGAAGCGTTGGGCTAGTGTATTGGTACATGAGTAGTTTTCCCAGTTGATGAAGGGGTAGTTGAAGTCATCTAGTATGAGAGTGTTGGGTAGGACCCTAATAGTTTCCAGGGTGCTTAGGAATGTGGAATGAGAGTCTTGGGACATGGTTGAGGACCTATAGCAGGCTATGACGTGAATCTCAGTCTTACCCAATGTTAGTTGTACCTGAAGTATCTCAGATGCATTATGCTGGGCTACTAGTTTGGAGGTGTGCATAGCCTTTATGAATAAGGAGACACCACCACGTTTGGAGCTTCGGTCCATGTTCTAGGGCCAAAAGGTGTGGAATGAGTTATATCTTGGTAGCACAGGGGTGCTTTCTGCGGCTTTAAACCAGGTCTCTGTTACAGCATAACTGTCGATGTTCTCCATTTTGAGGAGTGCTTCGAGCAAGTGCATCTTGAGATTTAGACATTTAGCATTGAGTAGCGTGAGGGCGGCCATGGTGGTGCAGCGGTTAGCATTGCCACCTCACAGCAAGAGGTTCTCTGGTTCGATCCTCAGCTGTGGTGCCTTCTGTGTGAAGTCTGCATGTCCTCCCTGTGGTTGTGTGGGTTTCCTCTGGGTGCTCCGGTTTCCTCCCACATCCCAAAGACATGCTGTAGGTGGATTGGACACTCTAAATTGGCCCTAGGTGTGAGTGTGTGCATGTGTGTGCCTTCTGTGGAAGGTTGGGTGCCAGGCTGGCATCTCGACACTGTAAAACTCCACTGCCAATCATGAGCGGACAGGTGATCTGCTGTGGTGACCCCTAACTGGGAAAAGTTGAAAGAAGAAGATGCATTGAGCAGCATAACCCTCAGATTGCATTTATTTATAGCTGTTATGGTGGTAATTTGGTCTTTGGAACATCACCTAAACAAGGCACTATAGGGGTGGCAAGAGCCTTAGCCAGTATCCAGAAACCCAGAGGTGACAGATGCAGGCCATCTCTGGCAAAGCATCGAGGTCTGTCAGTCATGTCATTCCAAGCAGACAGATACTGGATCCCCTTAAAATGACACCAGAAACTTAGCCAATTGTTGAAGTCAATTATTTTCTGCTTGTACTATTGTATCATTCTGGGCAGCGGTAGGATGCTGCTCAGGGCTAGGGTCATACCTGCCTGGGCCACATAATCCGAGAGCTCCTCCATGTCTCTTTTCATGTAGTCCAGGGAGTTGCATCTCAGGTCATTCACACCAACATGGACAGTGACAGAGTCATATTTGTATTTGTTGTGGAGTGACCTGAGTGTGTGTGTGCTATGTGTCGGATTCTGGCACCTGATAGACAGCTGACTGTTACCTTCTCCTTATTCAAACTAGTGAGTAGGACATCAGTGTGCCTCACTATCAAGTCACCTATGACTGGGCAAGCTGTTTTGCCTTAGAAGCTTAGGTTGAGGGGCACACTGTGAAGGTGAGCTATGTGTCTTGTGGCTTGTGCTGTGCTGTGGTTGAGTGCATTTCTGCCTTGGAGGTCTCTGCTATCTGGGTAGATTTCTATTGAGAGCCTCCATGAAGGTGGATGGTTTTTGTTTTTATGTGAGAGCTGTGATGGTGGGTGTTCTGGAGGGCTATGTGTTGCATGTGGTGTGGTGCAGGTGTTGACCTTCTCCTCTTGACCAGCTATTCCGGTCATGGCTTGAGAGTGCATGGCTTCCAGTTTGGATATATAAGTGCATCTCTCACAAGTCTGAGTGTTGGGTGGTAAGAGGAGAGAGTTGTCTGTGTACATGAGGCAGTTGTTACACTTCCTCAGAATGCTCAAGTGCACTAGGTTAATAGGAGAAAGCACAGGTAACTGACCTTTAGACATTCCAGTAGGGAGGGTCATTATTACTAAGTACTGGAGCTGTTTCCTTATATAGTCCTTTTACAGGGAAAATGTCACTCAAGGTATCTGAATCTGTACAGAGCACTGCCAAGCACTTGAGGGGGAAACTAATACGTAGACCCTGAAAATTTATGGATGAAGTATTTAGGCAGATATTCTGAAGTTAGAAAGAAATCAAACAGTACTTACTGAGAAATAAATAATTAGCTTGTCAAGAATGATGAAAAGAGGGGAGTCGCATGAATGGCTACTGCCTGGCTACTAGTAATGCTGGTCTCACCACAGCTTCACTCTGTCTGTACATATATACATATAAATCAGTTTAGCTTATTCTATAGGCACAATAATGCCCAGGAGTGCAGAAGCCCTCTGCCTGTAGCTTAGTACCTTAGAACTCCCCCTAGGTTTGAATTATTTCCTCAGTGACACACACCCTATCTGTAATTATTGCCTTCTTAAAGCATCTGTGCATCAACATTCAGCTGAATGCATGCTCTTAACTTGTAACTTAGGTAACATAAATATGCTGCATAAAGAAAACAGTGAAACAGACCTTAAAATGAACACCATTAATATGAAATATAAACAACAGCAGTAATCAAACCAGTGTTCATTTCCTAGGTGAGAAAATGCCCTCTTCAAAAGGAGCCTTGATGATTGGATGGGAGATAGGGAATTCACCCCGGGGATCATTCAGTCGCCCTGCTAGACAGGGGTCCTGAGAAGTAAATATTGTGGGAAGAAATATCCAGGGAATTGTTATGGCTAGGCTTGCATAGGCCCTAGGGCAGATAGCCTAGTGCCAACCTATGAACCTATGAACCTATGAAGATATATATATTTAGGAGGGCTAACCGTCTTTGTGGAGCCAACTTATCTGGAAATTAACAAACTCGTCTTAACATCAATATATTTACCCCTTACATTGATAAGGCTGACCATTCAAAAGGTGATACATTGTAGAACTGTAATGTTTAGCACAGGCAAATCTTTAGTTCTGTAACATTTCAAAAATGTCAAGCACTATACACTTTATTTTCACTGCAGAGCGTTCATAGGTAATCATGCATTACCATTTCAGGATTTAATTGTCAGTTTTCTTAGTAAGAAGATCAAGAAAAACAACTAAACCCTCATGACATCAGTCTACATTCTTGTTCTTCCTTTGGCAAAAAAGTTTCTACCATTCAAACAGTCTTTTAGTTATGAGTAGGAATTTTAGATGGGATGACATCAGGCATAGGCAAAGCTGAAGACTAACTTCTGTCACAACAAATGCAATTAAGGATTCTTCACTGGCTTTGGTGCTCACACATTTGTTGGCACAGGTTTCTCCACCACAGTTTTCATACACATATAAAAATAGCTTTGTTTGCAAGAAATGTGTTTCCTTGTCATGTTCACAAATTAGTTCAGTATGGGTCTGTCTTATTCTGATTTGATCACTGTGTTATCCCACAAATGAACCATGACCAATGACCACAGTAAATAATTAATTTAGGCCATAACAGTGATATCTTTCACACTAGGTGCAGGACATGTGCACATGTATTAAAAGTATATTTTTGAGCCCACTGTTTTCTCAAACTTCTGCTTTTAATCTGGCAAAAGCAAGTCAGGCAGAAATCTGTATCTTCTTGACATAAACATTTCTAATGGAGATTTACTGTTATCACGCAATCCAATTTGAGATCAACTACTTCTTCTTCAAAAGCACTCTGCCTGACCACCTCAGTAGCACATATGACCTATGATTGCCACCTTTGCAAAAACATAGGCGAAATCCTACATTGCTTCTAACAAGTTAACATCAATTTAACATGTAACCTGCTGCATTTTAAACAAAAACTTTCTGAAACATTCTCATTTTTAAAAACTTTTTGTGAGTATCTGAGTGCTAACACTCACATCCTTTCTGAATGCTCTCCTGTAAGGTAAATATTACCTTGAGTGGCTGTCTTATGCATTCTTGCACTGCATTTGCGACTTACAACCTTTTGCATCTATAAAGGTAATGTTCCATAAGTTTGTTAGCATTAGAGAAATTGTAATAACTTATTGCATGCTTATCACAAATATCATTCTTTATTCTTTACCTTCTCCAATGTTTTGCTTAGCAGACCTGGGCCCAGAATGTGATTGAAAAGAGGTACTGGACTAGTCAACCACCCAGTAAACAAATTAAAAATATATAAATAAACAAACATGTAATAAGATAGTCATATCCATTATCTGGGAGGGGGTAAATCTCATATAATTATCTGGGGGGGGGGGTAAATCTATAAATACAAAGGAGATATGACAGCATTATTTTTGCAGTCCCATCTTTCATCTTATTCATTCATTTCTACCAGGCCGTTAGAGAAAGGATGAACTGATGCAGCAGATATATGCTGATTACATTTTTCCATAATATTCCAAATTATACACTAGTAAAACAAAACTGCTTCTTAGGTACTATAATTTCTCGACTACCACCTTTGCAAACTTTTCATTTTTTCAGTGTCTGCATTTGAAGGAGTAGTTTATAGTGCATGCATCCAACTGGATTCAATGGGCATTATTTAAAACTAGAAACATTCTTCTAAAGACTAGACCAATGCAATCCATATACACTCTTGACAGTGGCTTCTCATCCATTGTCAAGAATGCAAAAGTCAATTTGTTGGCAATTGTTTGTTTGACATTTTAACATACCCATTTCTTTTTTAAATATTGTGTAATTTGTTAAGCTTCTCTTTCAGAATGCGCATTCTTCCCTTTTCTCCACTGACAATCAAATGCATTTATTCAGTTTTCCAAGACGGAGCCATCACCGTGCATTTCTAGTGATCTCACACACGCGCACACACACACACACACACACACACGCACACACACACACACACACACACACACACACACACACACACACACACACACACACACACACACACACACACACACACACACACACACACACAGACACACACACACACACACACACACACACACACACAGACACACACACGCACACACGCACACACGCACACATGCACACACACACACACACACACACAGTGTTTAATTTAAAATTTACAAGAGTATCTTGCATCTGCTTTTGTCGGAGTAATGAGTTATGTTTTTTAATATGAGCTTGACACAATATGTAACAAAAATGTTTATTATGGACATTCTCTACTTTGCATAGAATGTACAATAGTGTTTTTTCTGTCATTCTGTATTTCATTCTTTTATTTTCAATTAATGTAAAGTTATTTTCTGCTGTTTTAATAGACGTTTTCACTAGTACTACATGTCCATGATACAGCTTTACTGAAAACATAACCATTTTGCTTAAATTACCTTACTTATTCATATAGGTTTAACAAGCTTTAATACTGTTCTAGTTTGCGTTTTTAGGACCATGCCTTATACTGTTTTTTTTTTCACTTTGTACATGCTACTTCAAAAATAAATAAATAAACAAGAAAACTCACAAATAAATAAATAAATATAAAGTAAATAAATAAATGACTGATTGGGCTGAGAACCAGCTTAGCTGTAAAACAACTATATATATATTTCACTCTTCATGCACAACTTACTTGCACCAATAAGCATTACTTTGACAGCAGTTTGTGTATGTCTTAGCAGAGGAAAATGTGCATCTGTACTCTTGTAGGCTTAATTAAGCTACTATGTGAGGTTTACAGGAGAGCAGCTAAATTACTGCGGATGGTTCAGGAAGCATGTGTGAGCGTGCACAACAGTTACTGGATATGGTCCAACTGATAACGTTTTCTATGTTAGAAAATATGTTGAAAACTGTCAGGCCATGAGAATGATGATTGTGTGTGTGTGTTAAATAGTGTTTGGGCGATGCTGATCTTATACATGTGATCTGCTGGAATGGCTTGTGTAATGATTGCTCATATGCATCAGGAATGGAATTGCATTTTGTGGCACATACTCTGTAACGATCTTTTCCATATCTCCAGGTATCACAGCAAGGGGATATTACACTGGATCATATACAGGTCTGTGTCATTTTATCCTTGTTGTAGTGCTCTTGGTTTTAAGATGTAGGTGGGCATAGTAATGGTCAGGCTGCAAACCTATTGCATGGCACTTTGTTTTGGTGGATATTGTGCTGCAACCAGTGATGGCTATAATACTGATGCCATTTATTCCAGTGCTGTGCTGATTGTGATGCCCAAGTCTGATGTGTTTTTATTTTCAAATGAAGAGCTGCTTGTTATTCAGAATTGTTTGCAGGGCAATGTCTTCTGTCAGTGTGAGTAGCCTAACAGGTAACACTGAAAAGCCACAAAGTCACGGCCAAAACTGGTTTATTAAACAATATAAAATAAAATAAAACTTATATATACACAATTGAAGTACTAAGCGCTTTCACCCTTCGAAAACTAGGGCATCATCAGAGTACTAAAAACGTAATGGAATATCCACCCCTTTATATAAGTAATTTCAAATTAGTTAATTGGTTAATTGACAAATTAAATACTATACTGGGTGATAAACCCATCAAGTACATCAAAAACATATTATGTTGTTCATGCATTGAGAAAATAATCCATGCAAAACAATTCCATAAAAAATACATATGTTAATGGTAGTAAAACATCTTTTAAGAAACAAGGTGTATAAAAACAATAATAAATAAATAAAATGCTGTAAAAATACTGTAAAAATCCTATTTCTTGAAGCTCCAGTGGTAAAAAAGCTTTGTAGCTATATTAAAAATACATTGTTACACTACAAATAAATGCTGCTCAAAAAATGAATTTAAATTTATATAGATGGTATCCTAAAATAAATAAAAAAATCACATAATAATAATCTATACCATCTAAGTAGAGGTGTAACCCCTATGTTATAAATAAACATATATAATTAATATCTAAAAGACAATCAAATGAAATGTGATTTGTGTTTTAATATACTGGATATAGATATATGTTCATTAATACCTGGCGAAGTACAAGCATTCAGTCTTAGTTGCCAGAGGCATTCCTTAGCCTCCAGCAAAGTCTTCTCATCACCACCCTTATGTGTGTTATAAGGTATTCTATCTATAATAAAAAATAAAAATCTCTTAAAATTTGGACCTCTAGAACTATGTGTAAAAAGAGAACTTGTAGTTTTTTGTTTTTTGATATCTCTGACATGTTCCACAATCCGTTCTCTAAGCTTCCTAATAGTTTTTCTGACATAGAAAGCTGAACATGTCGAACATGTTGTTAAATATACAATCATCTTAGTATTACAATTACAATATCAATTTGGACTTTTTTTTTCTCTCAGCGAGGGAGAGATTCATTCAAATATTTTTAGAAAGAAGACATTTTCTAATGCCTTCCTACATTTTAGTAGCTGTTATCCATACCACCAAAAAAGGAATTTAATTAAAGGCCAGATGGTAAGATTATCAAGAATAGTCAGTGATGACAATACCTTTGAGCTTGAAATTGAGAAATTATCTGATATGTTCCTTGATAGGGGATACCCTAATGAACTTATTAATAACACTAAAAAAGAGATTTTTATTAAAAGACATTTGTTGTATAGACCTATTATTAAATTTGGATGTAATAATATTTTAAATATGAATGCTAATATTTCTAGAAATTATACTTTTATATTACCATACAATGAAACATCTTACAATATTGTTAATATTATACGTGAGACTTGGACAAGTGTTTTTACGAATAATGTTGAATTGTTAGGAATTATTGGCAGTCATCCAAAGATTACATTCAGTAGAGGGAGGAATTTAAAGGAAATTTATGAAATGAATACAAATAGAGACACTTTTAAAATGTCTAAGATGAGCAAATGTGGAACCTGTCGTACATATAAATACATCAACGATGGTCCTTATGTTGCTATTAGTAATTTTAACAAAACGATTAGATGCCCTGGATATTGTAATTGTAATACTAAGATGATTGTATATTTAGCAACATGTTCGACATGTTCAGATTTCTATGTCGGAAAAACTATTAGGAAGCTTAGAGAACGGATTGTGGAACATGTCAGAGATATCAAAAAACAAAAAACTACAAGTTCTCTTTTTACACATAGTTCTAGATGTCCAAATTTTAAGAGATTTTTATTTTTTATTATAGATAGAATACCTTATAACACACATAAGGGTGGTGATGAGAAGACTTTGCTGGAGGCTAAGGAATGCCACAGGCAACTAAGACTGAATGCTTGTACTTCGCCAGGTATTAATGAACATATATCTATATCCAGTATATTAAAACACAAATCACATTTCATTTGATTGTCTTTTAGATATTAATTATATATGTTTATTTATAACATAGGGGTTACACCTCTACTTAGATGGTATAGATTATTATTATGTGATTTTTTATTTATTTTAGGTATCCATAAATTTAAATTCATTTTTTGAGCAGCATTTATTTGTAGTGTAAAAATGTATTTTTAATATATCTACAAAGCTTTTTTACCACTGGAGCTTCAAGAAATAGGATTTTACAGTATTTTTACAGCATTTTATTTATTTATTATGTTTTTATTTACCTTGTTTCTTAAAAGATGTTTTACTACCATTAACATATGTATTTTTATGGAATTGTTTTGCATGGATTATTTTTTCAATGCATGAACAACATAACAATATGTTTTTGATGTACTTGAAGGGTTTATCTCCCAGTATAGTATTTTATTTGTCAATTAACTAATTTGTAATTACTTATATAAAGGGGTGGATATGCCATTACGTTTTTAGTACTCTGATGATGCCCTAGTTTTTGAAGGGTGAAAGTGCTTAGCACTTCAATTGTGTATATATATATATATATATATATATGTTTTATTTTATATTGTTTAATAAACCAGTTTTGGCCGTGACTGTGTGGCTTTTCAGTTCCCAAGTTTTATCCTATGTCAACTAACAGGTAACACACTAGCCTTTGATGCTTGAAAGTCACTAGGCTTTGATGCGGGAAAGTCAAAGGACTGAGGGTTCTTTTCCTACCCAGTGGGCTTCGATTCATTTTCTGATGTTGAGACTGCACAACAACATAAGGGGGGTACTTCACTCCTGAGTATGCCATCCTTTGGATGAGACATTAAACTGAGGTCCATATCTGTCTGAGTTGTTTGCAGGTTGGAGGGATATAAAAGATTACATGGCACTTAACAAAAAGAGGACAGGTATTTTAATCATGTTACTTGATCATCATACATTGTATTTATTTTTCACACACACACACACACACACACACACACACACATATATATATATATATATATATATATATATATATATATATATAAAGCACACACACATGCATACGCACACACACACACTCACTCACACACACTCACTCACACACAATTATGTACAAGAACAAATTACTATCATTCATTCATTTTGTAGGTTGGCTGGCCCAAGGACCATTTTCAGCAACAACCAAAGCAACTAAGACAGAACTGGCATAAATACCTTGCAGTTTACAGTTAGTGGAGAGACAAAGTATAAGAATTACTAAATATATTGAAATAAGCATGTATTTTAGCAATAACAGATGAGTGGATGTGATATATTGAAGATTTATCCATGGCTGGTGTCGTTTGATCACAAGGGCGAATGACATTAGTTAAGAACGGAATTACTTACTTTTCTTAAATAAAGTCTTTGTATAATGGTGCCAGGGTGTTCTTTCATGTTCTTTTTGCATTCTTCCTCTTTGTGGATGTACTGCACATGCATATAGGACTGATGTTCCCAAGCTTACACAGTAGATCAGTGCTTTGGAAAGCAAGTAATGGAGAAAGGAGCATCTCTGTTGCTTAAAAAAAAAATAAAACTGAAATTCAGACAGTTTAGAAATACAAGAGAGAGAGGGCAAATATACAAGGAAAATCAGGTACATTTCTTAGTTCTGTATAATGTACCTGATTTTCCTTGTATTTTCTTTGCCCTCTGTACATACCTGTCAAGCTCTTAGCTCAAGAAAATTGCAAAGCCTTAAATAAATATTCCTATTGTAAATGTTACTCTTACAAACTTAAAAAGCTGTTAGAATAACAGGATTTATGCTACTGGGCATTGAGTTCCATAGCATATATTAATAGAAGAAAGTCTGGCCGAACAGCAGCAGCCAGACTTTTTTCTATTGGTATATACCGTATATATGTTCGATTTTACAACAGGCACACTGGTTGGGCTGACCAATCAATGTACATGTTTTAGCATACTAACAAGCTACTATTGTATGATTAAATATACTAATATAAAGTGAAAATAGTATAAAACTCAGACTTTCAGTATTTTTTACACAATATTTACAAATCGCTGAAAAGCCACAAAAACTGTTACCACCATGAATATCACTTTGAATCTGTTGCATGCTGACTGAAGGTAAATAGCAGAATTAATGATGAAATGGGAAGGAGGACTGTTCTAGACTCGATCTTTAAAACATCTACACTTATAGTTCTGTGTGTGGTGGTTATGTGTTTAGCTATGATCATAAAGATTTGTTCTTTAATTTCCTGAAGCTTGTTAGAGAGCAAATTCCACATGGCTGTTGCTATTTTATAAAAGGTTTTCTGTGTGGTTTTAAGTGTATCTATGGGTCTTTGTTGTGCAAACCATCCTGGATCCTTAGTCCATATAGGGTTTGTCTAATCAGTAAGGTATTAGTTTGTAAGTGGCATTTAGCCAAAACTGAGCCCCAGCTTCCATGGGAAGACATTCGTACATTAGGGTAGATTCACAGTGACATTCTCTTCTGTATGAGAGATGAACAAATCTCAATATCATGTTTTCTACTGTTAATGGGGTGGCAGTGTTTTATGGAGGGCGGGGGGGGGTCAAGTGCAGTTAAAGATGGTGTATGCTCCAGTTCTGGGATAAGCACGTCTTTGGCTATGGAAGAATATGTTTTAGAATATCGAAGATGGTTCATGCTTTGAGTCATCTTTAGCAATGCAATGACTTGACCAAATTAATTAAGAAAAGAAAGGTTTTGGTCAGAGATATCCTCCAAATATCTCTTTGTGTGGTATACAGGACTTTCATTCCATGTGGGTCAGTTATTGGGATAGCTTTAGGAAAGGCAGCCTCTGTGGTGCTTCAAATATCATTCTAATGATTTCTTAGCATTAATTATAAGTTTATTCTCTAACATTCAGTTCCAAATATGAGAGAAATGCTTTTGAAGTTTATGCTTTAGTGTGTTGATTGATTTGTGAGCTTTTCTTAGTACTGCCAGAATCTTTATAAATAACGTTAAGGCAGTTTACTGTAGACATCTTTAACATAGTTCCTTGTCTCAATCAAGGCTTTTGTGGATCAATATAACAACTTATGCTGGCCACAAAATATATCATCATAGCAATAAACCTAACCCCTCCACAATTTGTTCCCTCACACTATCTCCCTTCTCAACCAGAGAATCTACATACCCTGTTAAACTACTTAGAGTTTTACTTCAAGTCAGGAGCTAAGATACAAGTCAGGGATGTACTAGGAAAAAATTGTAATCCATTATAGTAAGCATATCTACAAAATATATCCCAGACTTTTAAAACTAGGCTGCCATATGCTTGCTGCACCCCCCACACACACATTTGTAACCTGTCCCTGATAACAAAGACTATTTGACTTTTCAGACATGCATCTGTAATACTGATCCCTAAAACTTCAGCCCCCAAAGATGCTGAAGACTTTCACCCCATTGCTGGCATGGTGCTGGTAGTTAAGCTTTTTGAAAAATCCATGATACAAAGTTCTTTCATTACTATAAAGCTACTAATACATTCTTACTAGCATTGATTAAATTATGTATATATGTATATATGTAGTCCTTTATCTAGGTAGTTGGAATCTTCTAAATGTCTTTTGTGTTTCTTTAAAGGAATCGGAGAAGGTTACAACATTATTATGTATTATTATTCTAGAAAGTAACATTTACTTCACTTTCAGTCATGCCTTGTAAATACTGTAAACAGATTTTGTATTATATGTATCTATAAATCTGTATTAGCATCTTCTTAAAATCATATTTTTTAAAACTATTTGTAATCTGTTGAAAATATAATAAAATAGCTAAATAAAAAAGGAACTGTTGGGTTAGAACCCAAAAAAAAAAAAAAAGAAAAACTCATTTCTGATTATATATTCGAGCAACTCAGTACGACTTTCTTAGAGATAATCAACATGGCTTCAGGTCTAAACATAGCACCAGTCACCATATTTACTCTTCTCCATAACATACATGTCAGCATTAAGAATGTTAAACTCATGCAAGCTATCTACATTGATTTAAAAAGAACTTGTAAATATATTAACCATAGCACCCTCGTATAAAAACTAAGACAGTGCAGATTTTCTGATGATGTTTTTGCCTGGTTCAGTAACTACCCTTTCAACAGAATATTTACCATCTATTCATATGAACAGAATACAGGCCTTTTAGCTACATATACAGACATTCCATTAGAGTCTATCCTTGACCCACTCACATTCTCACTATTCATTAATGATCTGCCATGGCAAGTCCCTAACCTTATTTGTCTCCTGTACACAGATGACACAATAATTACTAAGAAACCATTTCCTACTTCTGAAATTAACTAACTTCTACCAAGTTACTTTAGTGACCTATGGAACTGGCTACTGTTAAATAAACTGATATTAAACACAACAAATAATAGTAATCTAATTCAGCACCAACAAGAGAATATCCTCTGCACAACCACTTCATACTGTAGACCCTTAGTACAACCACTTAATACTGAAGAGACTTAACAACAACAACCACTCCCAGTAGCTAGACAGCAAAAATACCTTGCACTCCTGATTGACCAGACTGTATCTTTCCTCTCCCATGTAAAGCAGTAAGCCAATAAACTTCTCATCCAACTCAAAGTTGCATACAAGCTGTCTCACTTGCTAACCAAAGAATCAAGACAAGCTGTTACAATTAACGTACTGCTTCTAAACCTTGAATATGCACTGCTTATGCATGACGATTCTTGCAGAATATTGATGTTTTACAAAAGACAGAAAACAAAATTCTTGGCTTTATTCATGTAAACCCATTTCATGAGCATCATTGACAATTAATAAATCAAACTGACTCCCTATGCAAGCTAGGACCTCATACCTTTCAAACACATTAGCATACAAAGTTAAAGATAATTGCTTCTATCCATCTCTAAAGAATCTGATGCATTTTAGACACTCATGATACTCTGTAAAGAACAACGTCAACATGTCTCTAGTAAGACCCTGTTTTACATCGAATACAGTTGAAAGGTCACTTGTCAAATTAACACTGGCATATTGGGACATGATTCCACAAGAATTTAGAGCATGTAGTACTCTACATTCCTTCCAGAAATCACTTAAATCATTTTAGACAAGCACATCTATGTCATTGCTTTGATATACCAGGTTAAGTCCTATCCTTTACTATTTATCATATAATTATGGGTACCATCTTAACTTACTATCTAACTTATCATCTTAACTTATCCTAGTGAATTTTCTCACTTGTTTTGTGACTTACTTCTACCCATGGGATTCTTTCTCTCTCTCAGTTACTCTTTCATAATTAATTTTGAACAAATTTCCCGTTCAATCACAAAATTATTTTCAGTTGTATTTGTTCTGCTCTGACTGCATTATTTTACTTATCTGCACAGGGGATTAAGATTATGAACTGTTAATGAATTGTTTCTTGTGGTCTAGGGTTTGATTCACTCAGTCCGTATTTGCCTAAATGTGTACCACTGAGCAAGTCACTTAATTAGATAGTGTCTCTCCGTCGAGTCTGAAAAAAGTTCCATGAGGATCAGTGCTTCACTTAGGTTAACAAATACAAATAGGTAATACCATTGTCAACGGCTCTTATTGCCCAAAAAGCAACGTGAATATTTATTATCATGTGCATAAGACTTTGTTACTATGTTTGCATGATTTCACTTGTATATTTCAGTTGCTGTTTATGTCAGTCTAATACCATTGTAAGCTATTAGTTTTGCCCAGTAGTCTGGGGTTGTCCCTGACAAGGATTCACAGACCAGTGTGCTTACCCTTTTGTCAAATGTGAAAATAAAACTAAAAATAAAATACTATAGTGTCAGCATAGAAGATGGGGCTGACATTTGGAAGATCGAAGAGCAGATTATTAATGAAAATGTAAAAGAGCAAGGAAGTAACGTGCCCTAGAGGGATACCCTTAGTCATCGTGTTGGTTTCAGAAAAAGTGCTATTAGTCAGGATAAGAAATGTCCTCTCAGTAAGAAAATTATGGCACCTCTGTACTATTGCTTGTGTAAATCCTGTTTTACCTAGTTTCTTTTGTTCTTTTATAAGCAAATGATGAGCCACCATTTTAAGGCCAAGAAAAATAGTTCATGTTAGCAGTCCATTTTATATATTGTTATATGCTTTTATAAATGCACATTTAGAAACACTGTATGTCTTGAGTTTTTCCTCCCTGGGCATCTGTTGAAAAAAGGGCTTTGCCTAGTCAGATCATCTCAGTTACAAATGTAATGCAATCAATCAATAAATAAATAGATAAATACATTTGGTTGGTTAGACTATATAGCTCTGTCATTCTGTTATAGTTAGGGTGGAAACTGTGTTGTCTGACTGAGTGAATGTCACATTTTTGCATGTATTCAAATACTTGTTCACAGACAAGTTTTTTTTCTTGCATTTTGTCAGTGAATATGTTATAAATGGTTTACTATCAAAATGTTGAAGCAACTCAGTCGAATGATCGTATCATTGACCCACGTCCATGAAATGTCACAATGCCAACTTCTGACATTGTCAGATTACATCCCAAATTTGACCTCTGAACAAGCATTAACATTGGTCAAGATAGGGGCGAGATTTGTACTTCACCAATGTCGAGTTTGACATTGTCACCGTTCAACCTCCGGACTTCATCAACATGGATTCGACCGAATCCACTTATATATACATTATATAAAATAAATATATATGTATAGATATATATATATATATGTATGTATATATTGAGCCAATAATCACCGACTGACTTGGGTGGGATACCTTTACCTGAGCCAATATCACTGAATGTTTGAAACTTGCAGGAATTGAAATGGTGGTTAAGGTTAGGTTAAAATAATATGCACTAATGGACCTCTAAGCATGCCACTGCCTAACCGAAGCAGTTTGTGATAAGTTATATGAATGTCTGGGTTCCAATGGTAAGCAGTCGTTTCTAATAAGTGTTAAATTCTGTCTTCCTGATAGTTTTATAATAGAAGAGGAAGTTGAAAAGCTAGATGTATAGAGGGTTAGTAGGGTAGATGAATAACATTGATGAAGGTATCTGTGGAGGGCTGCAGAGGAGCATAAATATGGTTCTTCGGATTATTTATGTTTATCACAGAGGCCACAGTTTTAGAAGCAAGTTTAGTAAACAGTTTGCTTGTACTTATATGTTTATTGCCTGCCAGAACCTTTTAGGGTCACTGATCATTTTAATTTATAGCTTGTGGAGAGAGTTCTTTTTTTGCCTGATTGGTATTTACTCAGTTATAGGTCTTTACATTTTGGTAGCTGTTGAATTTACTTTATAGAGTAAAGGGTAATTTGTATTCAAACATGCGAAAGCTGATTGGACATGGCAATCAACACTCATGTTGTCAATCAAGTGATCCCAGCAGAAAGAAGTCTGGCTAAAACTCCATTTCTCTGCACTACTAAGTGAAGACTTCTATTGTTTGGAAAAATAAAAAAATAGCTTTCTGTGCTACCCTATATCACTAACCTGCTCCCTGTTGAATAATACACCTCAAATTAAGTCTCGATGTTGTGAGCACCCTGTATCCATGTGTAATGTCCTCCCAAGACATGCAGATTGCACACATAACCCACATCCACAAACTCTGCAGCATCTGAATAACATAAAGAAAAGGCATCCTCTGCCTAGAAGGCACCTCCCCTGACTTTACAGCATCTGAATAAAATAGAAATTGAAGACTCTGCACAGACAGCACAAAAGGAAACCGGTCAGTACTTATGGGAAAAAACAGAACATTCAATGTACTTTTACAAGCTCTTACAAGCTTAGCACATGCACAGTACAGATTCTAGGATCCCCAGACTATTATACGTCAGTGGAAAATGCTAAAGTCCATTTATACAATGGCATCATTTTAAAAAATGGCAAGCATTTTCTTTATTAAATAATGTTATTGCATAGTAGCAATAACCCACTCCAGTTTGCTGATATGACAAAATTAATCCATACTTGGCTTTGTTTAATCACTCAGGCTTCATCCTCATATTCGAAGCACATCCATCAGCTGTAAGTATTTCGTGTGATACCCACATCCAGTCATGGATTAAATCACGGGTCAACCATGATATGTCCCTACCAGATACATGTGTTTTTTGAAGTGGAAACAGACAATCTGGAATAAAAATGAGCAAGTTGTAAAATGCTAATAGGGTAATTGCAACTATTTTTCAGCCTCTCAGCTACTGAACTGCAGCTTTGTAACTTATAAGTGTTTAGGACTGAAGATTAGTCTCCAGAGTTACAAGGCAGAGATCTTACCTCTGAGCCAGCATGCACCCTAAAGAATCTATTCTTACGTTATGATAAAAATCTGCAAGTTCAATACCAGAGCTCCTGCTGTTTTCATTATTTAGAAACAAAATGTGTGGGTACACAGGTGAAAACTTGAAGACAGAACCCGGCTTTGCAGCTCGAATAGCATGAGAATACTAATTAAACATTTAAAATCAAGCAGCAACTCACATTTTCACTGACCAAATGAAAGCAGATTATTCCTAAATGAAGAGAAGATAGAGATACCATATTTTGGTAAGCCGGATGACAGTTACAGCAATAACACTCCAACTCAGGCTGCATTTGTATCATTTGGACTACTGAGGTAGAATCCGACATTTTATTTATTTTTACTTTTTATTTATGCTTTGTTGATGAAATACATGGGATTGTAGATAGATCACAGATTTACCTTTCATGATTATATAGATGTTATCATTAAGATCACAACATCATAAGAAGTTAGGCAAACAATTCCTTAGTCTGCACTAATTTCTAAGCAGTTATATGGCTGTCTTATAGTGGGTAACCTAACATGCATAACAAGCTAAATAAAAGGGTATATAATAAAATGGTTGCCCTATGTTTCCTTAACATAGTACTTATTTGTGTCAGGGAAAGGCAGTGACTACTTTGCTGTGTGCTGTTTTTCCATTCCCCAGTGTTGTGCAGCCATGGAGTTGGTATTTATACAGTCAAGACATGTGTGGGTGCAGGAGAGTTTTCCCCATAAAAAAAAAAAAAAAAACGGTCAATATATTCTAGTCAGTTGTGTACACTCACATGCTTTCTAAGTGATCACATTCTGATCTTTCAAACCAAAATCAAAAGCTAAAAGAACAGCAATATTTTCAGCTGACCTGCGAACAGTTACTCACAGTTGTGATGCTTGTAATAAAGCCGAATATATTAATTTCAGTACTATTCTTATGCATTCACAACTGGCATTTGTTCTCACAATGATCCACATACAATCATGTCCTGACTGTATGATGGCCTGGCATCAGTCAAAGACATGCAGTAGATAAACAATATTCAGCCAGTGTGTACACCAAAGATGTATTTTACATTTGGGGATAGTTCTCATTGTCATAATTTCTCAGAGCTCTGTAATACGCTGCCACTAAAGTATTTTTCAGCAGTAAAACAACAATTAAAACATTACTACATTGCAAAAGTGACATATTTCACTTGTAGAAAAGTACAGAACACTGAAAACAAATATAATGCAGACAATGGGCATATTATATGTTTCTCCCCTTCTGCTATCCATCTGTGGACACAGGTGATTAGATCACTGTCTGCTAATCCCAGTCTATGCTACTTGACCAACATAACATGGCCTTTTGATTGCTGGGAATTATATCTCTGCAGTTCAAGATCACTCCAATGATATGCACCACAATGTGGTTCTTAGCTTGGTGCCCCAATCTTCCAGCATTAGACTGGTTAGTGTAATTCCTTTGGCTTAGCTACAAGTTGAAAGTCTGGTCCTGTCCATCTTCAGACACAAAGTTCTGGAACTAAATGTGGACTACTGTAATGTTTTTTACTGCACTATAATCTAGTTTTCTAACAGATGCTTGATGGTTGATGTATGCTTTGTTATTGTTGCATTGGAATAGTTCCTTAAAACCTGAGAGTGAATATGATTATGTTTTTTGTTTGGACAATAGATACGGTTAAGTAAAGTTTTGCTTTAAAAATAGAAAACAAGTAGAATGAAACAATAACATTATTCTCTTGTTTTCTGACTCAGTAGATTACAAGTACTTTTACCTATGTATCTTAATTACCTACACAACACCCACTGTCTCACTTACTACACCCTCTTTAGGGCAGCCACATCCATCATTATGTATTTCTGCCTTCTGTTCAACTTTGTGAAGTTTCTTGCTGCTACGTTTGCTCTGAAAGAAGCAGGTTATTTCTGACTTCTTTAAAGCTAAACTTGTTATTGTAATATGAATCATGTATCAGACAATATTTAACCCTTAAATGATTTGTGATAACAAATATGTTGACTGACTTGAATCAGCACTTGAATGTTGATCTAACTGTACTAGTCTACAGATTGTGTCATTTGCAAACATTTGTTTCTGCCCATGTTACTGCACTAATTGTTATCTGCATGCAAATCATGCAATAGGTTCATAGGTAGGTACTAGGCTATCGGCCCTAGGGCCTATGTAAGCTTAGCCAACAAGGTTCCCTGGCTTTCACCACCCATGGATGCTATTTACCTGCGCCCCTGTCTCACAGGGCCACCAATGTGATTCCCGGGGTGAATTTCATGTTACCCAACCACTCATCAAGATTTTTCTTGAAGAGTGCTAGTGATGAACTCTGCTTGAAATAGATAGGTAGTTTGTTCCAGAGTATGGGAAGTCTCTGGGACAGAAATCTATCCCTCCAGCATGTTCTGTTAATTGTGGTGATGAGGTTTAGGTCTCTAGAACGTGTGGCTCTGGGGGATTGGGATTTCTTTAGGTGTAGCATGTCCAGCAGCTCAGGGTTTGACATAGCTTTGTATGTTAGGAAGAGATCACCTCGGAGTAGGCGATATGCTACGGAATAAAGCCAGAGTTTTTTGAGGTGGTCGTCATAGGGTAATTGTTTGAGTCCCATAATCCTCTTTGTGAGGTATTTTTGTGGCTTTTCTAGCTGCTGCAGATGCCTTGTATGGTACATTCCAAATGGGGCATTGTACTCTATAATGGGTCTGATGAGAGCCGAGTAGAGGGAGACAATGACATCTTTTTTCCTGGATGAAAACCCTTTCATGATGAGGTGAGTTACATATAAGCATTTCCTGACTACTGTGGCAATGTGATTATCAAAGGAAAGGCTACTGTCCACTAGTGTCCTGAGGTCTCTTATCACACCTTCAGCGTTAAGTGGGCTGCTGCCTATGTGGTAGTCCGTGGGTACAGGGTTTATACCAAAGGGGATGACAATGCATTTTTTAGCAATGAGCTTGATGCCGTGGCTCTGACACCAGGCATCAATGTCAGTAAGGCCCTTTTGCAGGATGTTCACGACATTTGGGGACTCGACTATGCCACCCAATTTGCAGTCATCTGCAAACTTTGTCAGCCAGAGGCCCTCTGTGTTGGCCTGTACTTCAGAGAAGAAGATCTCAAACAGGAGGGGACCAAAGACTGAACCCTGTGGTAGTCCACTTGTCACAGGTTTGGAGTCATATTTGAAGTCCCCAATTTTTACAGTGTGGGTTCTGTCTGTGAACCAGTTGGTGACCCATCTAGTGATGTATGGCTTTATACCTAGCTTGATGAGTCTATCTATGATACCAAAATGGGGGATGGTGTTGAAAGCCTTGGTGAGGTTGAAATAGGCTGCGTGGACTGCCTTACCCTCATCCACAGCTTTGGTGACTCTTTCAAAGAAGTCAACCAGGTTCAGGAGACATGATCGGCCCTTCACAAATCTGAACTGGGTGGGATCCAGAGTTTGGAGATTAGCAATATCGCTGTTTATGAGTTCCATGATAATACGCTCCATGACCTTGCAGACCAGGCTCATCATGCTAATAGGATGATAGTTCCCAGGGTCCGTAGTGGTTTCCCCTTTGTGGAGTGGCACAACTGTTGCCGTGCAGCATTCCGTGGGTACAAAGCCTGTCGAGATGCTATGATTGAACATGGTGCTTAGGTGGGGGGGCTAGTTCATTCTGAAGTTCATGTAGGACACAGCCAGACATATTGGCCGGTCCCATGGATGCTGTGTTCTTGCCTTTTGATAGCGCAATTTTCACCTGTTCAGTTGTGATTGCAGGGACACTGCATTCTTCCGGTATGGATATGGGCCCTTTAGGAGGTGAGGGTGGGGTAAAGTTGGCCAAGATGTTGGCGATATCAGTTGGTTCTGTGAATTTTGTACCATTGTGCTGTAACTCAGAGCAGATCTTGGTGTTGCCATTGAGATTCTTGACATAGCTGTAGAATGCTTTGTGGTTGTCCTTAGAGTAAGTGGCAATCTTATTTTTATAGTTCGCTTTAGAGGATTTTATGAGAGATCTCAGCTTCTTGCTAAGGCTGATCAAGGATCTCCTCCACTTGTGGGATTTTATTCTCTTTTGCAACAGTTTCTTCCTTCTGTTGTAGAGTTTGTTAATAGCAGAAAACCACCAGATTGGTTTTTTTTTATTTTTTTTATTTGGAGATTTTAACCTCTGTGTCTCCCCCTGAGAATGAGCTTTGCCCAATAGGACAAACCTGGTTAACATAGTTTAAATAAAATAAAATAAATGCATAATACTACATGTTATTCAACGTAGGATTCTGTCATCACAAAATATGTCAACACTAGCCTAAAACAGGCATCACTTCAGTCATCCAAGGACACACTTCCAGAATCTGAGAGCCAGATATCCCACACCTCTGTCAGTGCTATTTTATAATATTCTAGTGTTACTACAGCAATGCACAGGGCTTTGAACACTAGTTGGGAAAGGCAGAACACACCCACCAGTGTACAGATGTGGCAAACAAGTTTCGACCAATACCCTGTCTTTTATTTAATGTTTTCTGGAAAATCAATGTTTTCATTAGAGCAGACTGAAACTGGAATTTGCATGCAGTTTGTGCCGAGTGACAGTGTTGTTAAAAGCACTGAGCTGCTTTAAAATTGCATACCTGTTTGTAAGAGTCACACCTTTCTAAAGTAACTAACCAAATGTAGAAGTAAGGCAAAACATTTCAGGCTAACCATATCTTGGAAACACAGAACACTGACTGACAGTATCTGTGTTGTTGCATTAAATATTTTTTGTTGTGCAAAAAATGGTTTTAGTAGTGATGTTTGTTTTAAAGAACTCACTCTGAAATGTGAGACAGAAAGGTTTCTTAAATAGAGACAATGCTGGTCCTTAAGGTCAATAAAGATAAAAGAGTCATTATCCTAGGTCAAGTTCTCAGTCAAATTAGTACAGGGAAATAGCTGAAAGAAAAGAAAAAAAACAAGAATGCAGGCATTGCTTATTTAGCATTTATTTTTGTATTCATTTATTAACTGGGTTAATGATCTGGCAAGTTGTCTTGGATCCTTTTCAACTACAACCTGGTACACAAAGGCAACCTGGGCAAAGAAAAATGCAGCATATATAAAAAAGCTTATGGTAGTAATTCAGTCAGTGCATTTTTGAGAGGAGGGAAAAAACTGAAGTATATGCAGTGAAAGCTGATACAGACATGAGCAGACCAGAGGTCACCACTGAATCTAGGATGTCAGACCTTTTAGACAGAAGTCTTATCCACTGAGCCATCACACTGCCATAATGTGAAATAAATACATCAATAAATAAAATACAATGTATACTTATATATATATATATATATATATATATATATATATATATATATATATATATATATATATATATATATCTATATGAACAAAAAGGCCACCACGTTTTCTACAGTATGTATTGCATGTCATCCCATGTCCTTTATTGGGGGGGGGGGCATTAATCTCCTTGTTATCTGTAGTGTTTGGTATGTAACTGAGTCCCATGTTCTGATGTGGGGTAAGAACAGTGTTCTTATCAAACCTACTGTGTAATTTAATTTGCATATAGGCACATGCTAAATCACAGGGATTTCATTTTTATTAACTTATTTATTTTTTCCTGTTGACCTAGTCCAAAATTTTGGGTATATCAGGAATTCACACTTTGCCATTATACATAACTGCAGTGAAAGAATTCAAGTGAGGACATATGAGGGGCCTTGCTGAATTCATTCATCAGTGGGAGAAGTGTTAATTTCCGTGTGAGAAACCCTCCTTATAGCCACACTTGCAAAAATAAAACTGAGTACTAGCTGGTTAGTCTTATCTCAGAAGTCCTTAAGGATTCAGAAATTAGGCCATTTTTTAACAACATAGTTGTCAGCCTGCTATGGTGGGTTGTTAAAACAAACATCCATGTATTTAAAGTTTTGACATAAGCACACCAAACATTTGCATTGTTTTGTAATCTAAGCTATTGTTCTGTCTTAATAATGCTACCTTGTAGAAATTGCCTTTTTAATGTAACATTAAATATTCCAGTATTGTAACATTAGGAGCTGTTTCTTGTTTCACTCTTTGGCAAAGGTGCACTTATCTTGAGTGGAAGGTTGTCTTGATGTTAACTTGTGTAAGAATTAAATAAATAAACAAACAAATAAATAATTGTAAAATTACATGCATAAATTTCTATTAACATATTTACCACTAGTATCCTACTTGGAAATTTGTTTGCAGATAATTAAATGTTTCAGACTGCATAGAGGGCCAACCTGTGCAAACATATCCTCCTCCAATTACCTCTAAAATTGTTTTATTTTAGCCAGACATATAGACCATTTGTGACAGAAAAACACTATAGGCTGAATAAATACTGGGCACAATGGTACTGTGAATGAATATGGAAAATAGCATGTACAGAGGGAAATACATTCATAAACACAGATACAGGGACTGTGTAGCTACAGATGTGAGCTCACCACCAAGGGGTGTGTGTATGAGCCAAGAACACTGGATGTTACCACCAGGACCTTTGTCAAAATGCTGATGCAGTCAGGGCAGCAAAGACACCCAGACATCCAGCCCTGCACTGTTGTTGCACAAAGCAGCACTTCTGAACAGGAATCCGCTACGCTAGTCTGACAGTGCAGCAGCATTTGCATAGTTTCCAGGTGTTGGATGGCCTATGTCAATTGTGTCAGTGACAAGTCAGAGAAGTTGTTGGCCAATGCCACTACAAGATGTCAACATAACATCTGTGACCATCTTGACCAGAAGTGCTTTCCAGAAGGCCATTGGTGACACAACAAGCATTTTACAGGCATCTGCCAGTCACACCCTGCAGCAGTTTTTGAACTGCCTGCAAAAACATGCAGCCAGTACTTAAACATTCCTGGCACATTGACAGAACTAATCCCCATAGTGCAAGGTTTCTACTCAGTATGTGATCTTCCCTGGTACAGAGGATGGTACACATGTAGCCATATGGAAACGGGCTACAGATGATGTACCTGCAAACCTCAACAGCCATATGTTCTACTCAGTCAACTGCCAGGCACTATGTGACTTCAGAGGACACATCATAGAAGGATGTGCACGCAACCTAAGAAGGACACTTAACACCAATGACTGGCATTCCAGTGCCCTGTACTGGGCACCCGAGTCTGGGCTGATACCCCTCAGACATCTGTTAGGTAATGCTAGATATCCATTACATCCATGGCTGCTAATCCCCATGTGCACCCCATAGTCATCTGCAAGGAGGCTTACAGCCATGTACACCACTGTGGATGGGACATCACAGATGCTATCTTTGGGTACTGTTTGGAAAGTTGTTGTGGCACACTTCAATGGACACCCATGAAAGTGTGTCAGATGTTTGTGGCCTGCTGCATCCTGCACAGCATGACACTGGATAACCCAGAGACAGATTCAGAAGATGATAGCGATTGAAGAGAAGGCTGAACCCTTACCAGCACTGCCACCTCACTATCTTCACCTCATGACACTTGGAAGGCATGACAACAATGTGGATAGCAGATATGGGATGCCATAGATGCACATGTCTTTTCCTGAAGGCAAGGTAATACACCTGAAAGACAGTAGTAATAATAGTACTAAACAGGAATGTAAAATATTGTTGTGTAGAACAATGGCTAATAAAGTAGATAGTAAACTGGTAACAAGCTTATTGTTTTGCAGTACTTGTCTTGAAGCAAAAGATTAGAGTAAGTTGTCATCAATTCTTTAAATAAAGGCACATAGCATAATCTGTTAAAGAATTATACAGTCACAGAGAGGTTAGGACATCAATTTCTTCACACAAAATAGCAACATGAGCTGCAGTATTCCAGCCTCCAATAGAAATGGACAGCCCCACCCAAGATGCTCTTCCCTTACCACACACATAAACTGACATGTCACCCATTACAACCAGCGAGGCATAGCAACTCACAATTAGAGTCTGGTCTGACTGAGTCATATGCATTGTAATATGTCTGGCCAGCTGGGGAGAAGTTGTACCTTCAGAGGCCATGGACACATATTCATGAGATGAAAGGGATGGTGCATGTGGTGGGGACACAACAGACTTACTGAAAGCCTAAGGAAATGTTGGAGGTGCCCTTATCTGGGGGAATGTCAGAGAATATTGTGCCTGCAAAACTGTCAATGGCATCTGCACTGGTGCATGTAAACACTAGTTTGTGTCATAATATTCATGGCATAGTTTAGCTGCACCATTGACACTGCATCTCATCTGCTACAGTATGCCAGAGATCACTGAGACTCCTACTGGACTACATGCAGGCTGCCTAAGCTGCACTCTGTAAGATGCAGTCCAAAGCATGCATGTCTGAGGTGTGAGACAGTGCCCATGGGCTGTGCTATAGTAACCTTGCATGCTTTTCCAGAAATTTTGCAGCAGCATCATCTTCAGTCTTGGGCTGTTGTAACCTACAAGGCAGGCATTGCCAAGGGGTCACTATGGTGAAGCAGGGACATCATCTATCTACATGTTTTCTCCTTCAGACATAGATGCACCATTGTGTGCAGGTGATTGTGCAGCTGAAGCACCCTCACCCTGACCTATCTATGTTGGGACCCTCAGGTGCAGCAGTGGCAATCAATGTCAGTGCTATATGTTGCAATGCAGGATAGGCCAACATGGGTACTGACACATCCTGTTCCTTGTGCCCATCAATAGGTGTGAAGGTACTATATGTGATGGGGGGCAACCCTCCCTACATGCCAGTGTGAAGGTGTCAGCAGCCATGGCAGATGTGAACACATCAGTCCCATGTCTGGGCCCTTCCCCACCATGGCAATGTTGAGATAAGGTAGAGGAGCTGCAGGCAAAACCTGTAAAGACAATACAGGCATCACTGTGACTATGTGTCCCCAACTTCATAAATAATTACTAAGGCAATGTGAGCATACATACCGAGGTGGGCAGATGTGTGGGTTAGAGCAGATACATATCTGAAAGACAGTGATGTGTCTTCACTGGGATCCTCTGTGGTGGGAGAAATTAACAGTAATTAAAAACTCTAGTCCCCAACCATGTCCCAAAACTCTCACTCCATGTTCCTAAGCAGCCTGGAAACTATTAGGGTCCAACCCAACACTCTCATACTAGGTGACTTCAACTACCCCTCCATCAACTGGGAAAACTACTCATGCACCAATACACTGGCCCATTGCTTCCTGGAATTCATCAATTCCAATCCCTGGACCGGGTTTATATTAGAACATCGAAGTATTACTACATAGAATGTTCTAATATCGAACCATTTCACTCGAATCACCACAAAATTGAACACTCAGAACAGCGAATGTTTTCCCAGGGAAAAAATTTGCTGTTCCAACAAACATACACACAACACAAGCACACCAAAATACATAATCCACACACATACACTTCACAAAACCCTACACTAAACCATAAATACACTACTAGCTATCAACTTACCTTAATCCAGCCCTAACCCTAATGTCCGTAACTACCGCACACTCACCTTACCTGCTCCCTAACCCTAAAGTCCCTATCGCACACTCAACTTACCCGCTCCCTAACCCTAAGGTACCTATCGCACACTCACCTTCATTCGCACATTTACCTTAACCTGGTCAGTAACCTTTACTCCACAGTTGAGGAAATAGCGAAGCTGCAGAAATGGCCCACCGAATACTTTCCCTAGGAAAGTATTCAATATTTTGCAGCTTCGCTATATTCAGCATTCGATGCAAAGGGTTCAATATTAGTACATTCGAAGTAGTAATACTTCGATGTACTAATATAAACCTCCCTGGACCAGCTCATTCTTACCACCACCAGAGGAAGCAACATCCTTGACTTGGTTATTACTAACATGGGCATCTGTTGCTCTACACCAGTAATCAATTCCTCCCTGGTTATATCTGACCACAAACTTGTCACCATAGGAATCCACATCTTACCCATACCCACCTCGCAAAGGTAACCACCATGAAAAACTTCTCTAAAGCTGACTTTGGGCTCCTAAAAACAGAGGTGGCTAACTTACAAAAGAAACAAAGTGCAACCACAACAAAATCACCCAGTTCTCTTAGAACAGTGGCACTGATGGTCAATAAAGACTGAAAGATACAGATTTAGCGTAAAAAAAAAAATTAAATTTCCACATTCGTCTCACCAAGACTTCATCAGAAAAGCAAATGAAAATGCCATACCCAACAGAACCAAGATGCTCTCCTCCAAAAAAGGAAGCCAATCTGGTGATCCCCTGCCATTAATAAACTCTACAACAGAAGGAAGAAACTGTTGCACAAAAAGGTGAAGTCCCAAGACTGGAATAACTCCCTTATTAGCCTCAACAAAAAGTTGAGATCCCTCATCAAAACCTCTAAAGCCAGCTATGAAAGCAGAATTGTAGCAGACACTAAAAACAACCACAAAGCCTTCTATAGTTATATCAAGAATCTCCATGGCAATACCCAGGTTTACTCTGAGTTACTGCACAATGGTACCTCCAATACTGAGCCAACAGATATTGCCAACATACTGGCAAACAGATTCAGTGCCAACTTGACCCTTCTCTCCCCTGCTAAAGGACCAATCACAATACCGGAGGAATGCCAGGCACCCAGCATTACTGCAACACAGGTTAAAGCTGCATTGTCCAAGGCCAAGAATACAGCTTTCATAGGATCCGACAATATCCCTGGATGTGTTCTATATTAACTTCAAAGTGAACTGGCACCACATCCATGTGCCCTGTTCAGTCACAGTCTCACCTCAGACTTTGTCCCTTGAAATGGTGTGCTGCTACAGTCATTCCTCTCCTTAAAGGGGGAGCAACTACAGACCCTGGGAATTATCGCCCCATTAGCCTGACGAGTCTGATATGTTAGGCTATGGAGCACATAATCATGGACTTAATTAACAAGGATATAGGGAATCTCCAAACTCTAGATCCCATGCAATTTGGTTTTGTGAAAGGTAGATCGTGCCTGTTCAACTTGGTTGACCTCTTTGAGTCAGTCACCAGAGCTGTGATTGAGGGCAAGGCAGTTCATACAGCCTACCTAGATCTGGCCAAGGCCTTTGATACCATTCCCCACTCAGGAATTATTGATAAACTCACCAAACTAGGCATCAACCCCTATATCACTAGGTGAGTTGCAAACTAGCTCACAGAGAGATCCCACAGTGTGAAAGTAGTGGACTTCAAGTCAGACTGCCGACCAGTCACAAGTGGAGTCTCACAGGGATCGGTCCTGGGTCCTTTCCTGTTTCGCATCTACTTCTCAGAAGTCCAGACCAACATGGAGGGACTCTGGCTGACCAAGTTCACAGATGACTGCAATCTGGGAGCCATTATTAACTCCCCAAGTGATGTAGACATTCTACAGAAAGGCCTCACTGAGACCAATGACTGGTGTTGAAAACAAGGCCTTAAGCTTAATGCCAAAAAATGCATCATCATCCCCTTTGGGAAAAACTCATTTCCCACTAATTACCACATCGATGGGAGCCCACTGAACACTGAAGGCATTATAAGAGATCTGGAGACACAGGTTGACAGCAACCTCTCCTTCAACCACCACATTGTCACTGTGGTCAGAAAGTCTTTCTATGTGGCACATCTCATCACCAAGGGTTTTGCATCCAGGAAGAAAGAGGTCATCATCTCTCTCTACTCCTCCCTCATTAGGCCAATCATCGAGTATAATGTTCTGTTTCACATGTACCTCACTAGACACATGCAGCACCTGGAAAGGCCACAAAAGTACCTTATGAAGAGGATCCTAGGCCTTAAACACATGTCCTACATGGACAGACTAAAAAAAAACTCCAGCTATTCTCTGTCTCATATCGTCTACTAAGAGGCAATCTCTGCTTGATTTAAAAATCCATGTCTGACCCAGCTCTGTTAGAAATGCTACATCTAAAGAAATCCTAATCCCTCTGCACCACAGGCTCTGGAGACCTCAACCTCATTATCACAATCAACAGAACATGCCGGAGGGAAAGGTTCATAAACCAGTGACTGCCGGTTCTGGAATAGACGTATCATACATGTCAAGCTGAGCACATCACTGGCTTCTTCAAGAGAAATCTTGATGATTGGATGAGAAATAGAAAGTTCACCATGGGATCACTCCAGTGGCTCTATTTGATAGAGGCACGGGGAACTAATGTCAGGCAGCGCAATGCCAGGGCACTTCTATGGGCTAGGCTTGTAAAGGCTCCAGGGCCATTAGTCTAGTACACACCTATGAACAGAATACCAAGAAAGCAGTGTCACAAAACACTTCAATATTATACTGCTGTATCCAGTGAGTAGGTCTGCCTAATGATCCACACCCAAACAGGCCATTGTACTCTGAATTATCTAGGCAGTACAAGATGCAACAAGGACACATGCAACCATGCAACCATGCTAATAAGATTTAAACAGAGTCTGGTATGTATGGTACACAGTGAGTAATAAGCATTAAGTACAACACGTGCGCAATGCACAGAATGTAACTTGAGGTGTTGAAGCATGCACCATACTGGCAGCATACAGACCCTTATAAGGGTTGTACCATAACTATATGATATAGCATATTCAGAAATTAGTATATGCGGAGATATATAGAGGCTATTGTAAACTAAGGGACACTAGGACAGTGTGTATGTACAATGGAGTTTCTAACTGACATTTACATTGGCCAGTCATTGTCCCAGTGCCACAGCATCCACACATGTGTGGTCTTTAGAACATATTGTTACAATGAAGGCATACAGATCAGTCCAGGTGCCAATGAGAAATGACTGCATGGCAGAGCTGTTGATGGGGTACATCTTTTCTCTACATGTCTACCACTTTGGCAATTTTCCTCTGCAAGAATGAAGACCAGGGGCTAGTATATAAAAAGTTATTGTATGACAGCTCATCTGGGATACTGGAATTCTTAAGCTGAAATGAGCAAGGCCAACACTTATGGAACAAGCTCAAAAATTTACAAGCATTAATGGAGCATGAGTATTGGAATACCACTGCTAACTCAGGTTAGTAATGAAAGCATTACCATTATATTTGTATGTCACATGCTTTTCTGAAAGTGTTGATGCGCCATGGCTCTTCTGACTCACAGATGTTGTTGATCCCTGCAATAATGTAGAAGCCTACCTGGAGGGGAGCAGCTCTTCAGCCATCAACATGATATGTATTTGCCTGCATACATAATAAACGCGCGTGTGTGTGTGTGTGTGTGTGTGTGTGTGTGTGTGTGTGTGTGTGTGTGCATGCGTGCGTGTGTGTGTGTGTGTGTGTGTGTGTGTGTGTGTGTGTGTGTGTGTGTGTATTACAATGCATGATTACTTCTGCTGTTGCAATATGACCAACAAAGAGTCAGCAATTCGATGTGCAGCACACACGTCCACTCCATTTGCAGCTGCTGTGTGCATCCATAATGCACTGCCAGTGCTACATTGTGCAACAAACTATATATCAAGATGCATCACTCTACATAATGTGTTATGCTGTGTGATAGTTTACATCACTGTGTTCACTGCTATTTGCAAGGGAACACAGTGCACCTCTGTGGCCATTGCTGTTAGACTAGCTGTTTAATGTACATTGTCAGTCTCAAAACCATAGCTGTATATGCTGCATCTATATGGCTGTGGAGGCATGGGTGACAGAAGTTTATAATGTGCAATATTCTTATGTGTTTCAGACCATTCAATGCCAAAAAGGGACTACCAGCAACAGGAGCACATGCAAGAAGCCACCCATGTGGTGTGTGCTAAGCAGACTAGTCTGCTCTGCACTGGTTGGTTTATGTGGAGGAACTCTTGTTGGGCACATGTGGGAGCATTCATGAGGTGTGATAGATTAATGGGGTGATGAGGTGGGATATCTGGTACCTACTGGATGTGTTAGGGGTATACTGATGCCAAATAGTGGCAAGTTTCAAGGGCATCAGCATGGAATACAATATTCTACAAAATTTATCATAGATTACTTTGCATATAATACCTAGCAGCCTCCCACTGTGGCAGCCTATGCCCGAGGCAGATGTGGAGTCACAGTCACCCACCCCTTCATATCAAGGGTTGCCTGTATGCATCTGCATGTCCCCAGACGTATGACCCAATGAGATCACCAGCAGTGTCATAACAGGTGACACTACAAGCAAGAGCTTGCCCTTTTATAGCAGGCTGCACAGTCTGGCACTGTACTCTAACTGACTCTATGGAGGATGTGAGAGGCACCACGTTTTTTTCTCACATTTTGTGACACAACTCAGAACTGTTATTTATTTTCTTGTATATCTTGCACATAGTTTTAGTTTAGTATATCCTGATAGCTGCCACATCAACTGTGTTGTGTATAGTACACATAGTTTCCTGGGTGTAGCTGCACTTGTGTACTAATATCTATTGTCTTATTTATGTTTTATTTAACACATTTATATTTGCATCAGTATAATTTGGTTTCTCCTTAACATGCATGCCACGGGTGTTACTTATATATTACATGCATATTACTTGATGGATATTAGTGGTGTAGGCTGGGAATAGATAACTGATGTTGCTTTCTAGCTTTCATGTCTCACATACCTACCCAGCACATATTATGTATGTATGTGACACCAGCCATCTTGGTGTACTTCTGTGGCTGTGTGATACATCATGATTATGTTCTTGTGTTCCATCTATGGTGCTTTAGTTTGGTGCACTGTTCATAAATGCACATCTGTGCATGATTGTGCAGCACCCCACCGTGTATGAATTGCTCATGATGGAATATATGTGATAGCGTTCTATGTTTATGAATCTCAGAATATTGAATTTCTTTTTATTGTTTGGAATACTGAACGGGCATTTAGCATTGTTTGCAAGTATTAGTGTGGTGTGGGAATATGCCCTTTACCCACTACAGTGCGATCTCAGAGTTGGTATAGTTTCATAGTTTCATAGTATAGTACTAGGTTCTGTCTCTTGGGGGCATTTAAGCTCAGCCATAGTGATGTGTGTGGCTTTTATATCTCCCATGAAAAATGGTACAAATGTAGAATATATTTTAGTGCCTGCTGTAGTACCACTCATCAAGATTTCTCTTGAGAGGAGTCAGTGGGCTCTATCTCTGCCTCCGGGACTGTTTCCAGCACCGGAAGCCTGGGGGAAGCCTCTATCCCCCCAGCATGTCCCCCTCATGCCTGTTCATACTTTTAAGTCTAGCTCTCGTGGTCCTGGTGGTGGTCTGATGGATTGGAGGATTTTGAGGTGGAGCATGTGTTGGACATGGAATCATGGGTCTGATGAGGAGGAATGAGGGGCACAATTTGGCAACGTGGGTAAGTCAAAGAGGAGGAGTCGCTATTTTTGGTCCTCTGATCTCTGATTACTTTTACCAGTGGTTCAGTGGGTGTGAGTCTATTGTGGTATTGTGGGTACTTTTTTTTCCCAAAGGGATGACTATACATTTTTTGGCATTTAGTTTAAGCAATCTTGTTCCAGTTGTCCATCCATTTCTGTGAGGCCTTTTGTGTCTGCTGCACCTGTATGGTCTCTGATGCTCATGTGTTGCATTGCTACCTGGAGGTGTGGGTGTCCTTGATGAATATGGACACTCCCCTCCCTTGTAGTTATAGGCCGGGTGGGGCGGCGAAAATGATACAAGTATGGCAGTATAGTGTGGGTCAGTGCTGGCCTTAGACCAGGTTTCAGTTACAGCACAGATATCGATGTTCCATGTGCTGAGGGAGTGCATGCCTGCAGTGCCTTGAGAATTAGACTTTGAGCGTTGAGCAGCATTAAGCATAGTTTTTAGTTTTTCATTTTTGTTTCTTGGTTCTTTTGAGCCTTGCCTAAAGGCACTACTATAGAATTGGCAAACCTTAACCAATATCCGGAAGCCCAGGCATGTGTGGTTGCTGCAGCCCTTGTAAAGCAAGCGTGGCTTGTCCAACATGTCATCAGGCAGACAGACATTGGATCTGAGTAGAATGACACCCTTTGAGCAGCCAATTATTTTGAGACATCATCTTGTCTGTATTGGTATCTCTTTGTTGGTGAGGGCAAGATACTGCTCAGGGTCAAATCACTTCAGCCTGGGCTGCATAATCGGGAGGCTTCTCTATGGTCTTTTTTTGTAGTCAGGAGATGCGGCTCAGGTCCAGCTAGATCAGCATCCAGGTCATAGGACATATTTGTACTTGCTTTGGGTGACTTGAGAGTGGTGTGTTATGTAAGATGATCCTAGCTCTCATGAACAGCTCACAGTCACCCTCTCCTTGTTCCTGGTCATCAGTGGGACATCAGTATGTATGAGATGCAAAATTCACCTGTACTATCAGGTAAGGGGGTGTTTGGCCTTAAGGGGCTGTGTTTTGTGACACACTGATTTGATTGGTTGTGTGTTGGTGTTGTTTTTTTTGGTGGTGGATTTTTTTTGTGTGTGCTTTTGTTTTTTTTCTATGTATAAGTTGCAGGGGGTGTGGGGGTACTGGGCCTTGCCCTCTGCTTTTAATTTTTTTTTTATTTTCAGGGTTTCAATATTTTAATGTTCGAACATTTGACTGCTTGAATAAATGTAATACATCCTTCACAGACTTGTGCTTTCTTCCCCAGTCTCCAATTGCACAGTGTGTGATTATCTGCAAGTCAAATATCAAGATAAATATTTTGGGTTTACACCTTAACAATCTGTTTTTAATCCCAGTTGAGAATTTACCCACAATGCACACACACACTGACACACACACACACACACACACACACACACACACACACACACACACACACACACACACACACACACAGTAACAACTTATCTAAATAACTGCTACAGATCATAAAGGAAGAACTAGAATAAAAATATATAAATATATAAATATATAAATATATAATTTGCACAGATGGTGAAGAAAAGGACTTCCACTTATCTTTGAAAACAAGCAATTCACACATATTTATTCATAATAGTTTGTAAGCATGAAGGGGCAACACCTGCATTTTACTTTTTGTGAGACTCATTCTGGAACAGTCAGTATGGAACCTGAGGCCAAATGACAATCTGTTGTCTCAAGGGTTATTAGATCAGTCTCTCTATCCCTGTGGAAGTAAACAATCACTGTGTATATTATGAGCACAGAGAGCCATAACAGGAAAAACAACTACTCTTAAAGTATTTCATTATCGTCTTTTTCTTTTGACTGCTCCCATTAGGGGTCACCACAGCGGATCATCTGTTTCTGTTTCTTCCTGTACTCTGCATCTTGCTCTGCCACACCAACCACCTGCATGTCCTCTCTCACCACATCCATAAACCTTATGTTAGACCTTCCTCTTTTTCTCTTACCTGGCAGCGCCATCCTTAGCATCCTTCTCCCAATATACCCAGCATCCCTCCTCAGCACATGTCCAAACCAAAGCAATCTCGCCTCTTTGGCTTTGTCTCCAAACCGTCCAACCTGAGCTGACCCTCTAATATATTCATTTCTAATCCTGTCCATCCTCATCACACCCAGTGCAAATATTAACACCTCCAGCTCTGACTCCTGTCTTTTTGTCAGTGCTACCATCTCTAATCCATACAACATAGCTGATCTCACTACCATCTTATAGACCTTCCCTTTCACTGTTACTGGTACCTGTCTGTCACAAATCACTCCTGACATTCTTTTCCCCCTACTCCACCCTGCCTACACTGTCTTCTTCACCTCTATTGCACCCTCAAGGAGATTTCCCCTTTCACTAAGTGCAGAAACTTCAAACTTGATTATATTTAGTAAGGAGTGCAAGAGGGGATGCTGTCTGCAATGGGAGTTATGGGGATTGCCCTCAATGAAAAACCACGATTTTGAATTTTATTCAGATTCATTTTGCATTCTAGTAGAACTTGCGATAATGTCCTTTGAAGTGACATCACAGAATCAAACATTTCAATGTACTCGTGTAAAACTGTGAAAGTTTGTACTTTATTGTTTAAACTAACTTTAGATCTATAGCTCTTTTCTGAATGAGTTCACTGTTTTTTCATGGTAGAGTGCAGTACCATCAAAACTATCCTCCATATGGTCCCATTTTCCATTTCCTCCTCCCACAACTTGTGCACAAACATTCAGCACAAAGGTCTCATATTCTCCTTATCTCTCTAATCTTATCTTCATATGTATTCTTTCTCAGCACAACCCCACCACTGCCATCTTCATTACTTCTTTGCCTTCTAACTTACCAGATATTTTTGTCGAGGTTCTCAAGATCTTATCTTTTTCAGCATCTAGTCATTTGTTCCATTTCAAATGTGCACTAAAGATGGTATTATACAAACGTTTGTTGATGCCCCAACCCCCATGCCTCCTTGTCCTTAACCAATCTCGTTTTAATTTGCCTATGCATTTGCCTTAGTTTGTTGCGCTTTAGCCCTTCACTGTAAACAATGGCAAGAAGATATTAATCTCAGAAATGTGATTGGCTGAAAGTCATTTGTCTCTGGTTTAAAAGATAGCATTATCTACCAGGAAGACGCATCAGCCAACTTAAAAAAAAAAAACTGCCAGGGCATGAGCTCACTGTGATCTTAGGAAACAAAATAAACTGCTGCCATTAAAGAACTGTTGCAGCTGAGTCACAACTGCAAAAACACTAAGATTTTAAGAATAGACAATGTCTTCTATGACATATCACTATTCTGGGTGCACTGACACACAACTCATATAAAATAAATTCAAATACACAGCAAACTAGCACTTGTATGATTAAAATATGGAGAAATGGAGATGCAAGCTGTACTCTGCTCAAGTCCTCATGTGTCATGACTTCTTTAACTCATACATATTCATTACATATCTCAGCTTGCTGTGCTACCATGAATGATGAATTATTTCATATGTTTTTTTCAATATCATACAAAATAAACACAGCTTCAATGTTATCCTTTAAAATGCTTCCATCCTATAACCTCTTTGACTGCAAGTAATAAATCCTTATAATTTCTCTCACAAATGCCATATATTCCTACTTCCATTATTCTACTTACCATTTTACTGAATCGTACTAATATTATTTTCATCAAAATCTTATAATCCACATTATTTAGTGTTGAAAGTTTCCTTTTTTTAACAATTTCTTATCTTCCCTTTTATATATTAATTTAACCATAACATCACATATGTTATTGTCTTTAATATTGTTTTCAACAAATATTTAATACCTTTAACAGAATATTTTTCTCTGCTTCCATTTTTATAAAAAAAAACATGCATTATTCCATGTGGTCCAGGCAGAGTATTTTTTTATTTTTAAACACAATCTAATTCTTCTATCTCTACTCTTTTATTTAACTTATCTGCTTCTAGTTTTGAAATTTGATTTATACACCAAAATTGTTTTGCTTTATATCCTCCTCCTTATACATCCTTCTAAAATAATCTTCTGTTGCATCATTCCCCTCCTATTGTCCCACTCTTTCCCGTCTTCTCCTATGAAACATTCAATCTTAGCATGCCTTCTTTTTATTCTTCCCCAAAATAGGGATACTTCTTCAGTTCTACCTTGTAAAACATACTTGTGATTATTCATTAAAACCTTTATTCTCAACATATTTTCTTAATTAACTTATTTTCTCTATTTTATCTTTTTTTCTTTCTTTCCTTCTTCCACATTTTTCTCATAACTTTCTATTAAATGTTTATAGTCATTTTTATCATCCCCCAAAATCTCCCCATTTTAATATGTGCTTTCTTATATTTTTTCTTTAAACTTAATCCACCACTGCTCTATGTTGTCATAAAAATCAGTAATGGTGTGATATTTATTCCATAAAATGTTCATACTTTTTTCAAAAAACTCTGTTGTTATTATGTCTCCTATTAGTACTTTGTCCATTTCCTCCCTCTAAAACCCCTCCCTGTCAGTTATTTCTACTTCAATGCATAAATTATCTGAAAAATAAAACTCATTATTCTTAATATTCTTTTCTTTCAAAGCATCAGAATAAATGAATTAATCAATTTCCGTCTTTAACTTTCCCTTTACATTCTAGTAAATGTTGCTTAATGTTTTACTTATTCACTGTCACACATTGGCTATGTGTTGCACATGCAGTCTTTGTCAATGTCTTTATGTCAGTATTTTTTTCATTGTATTGCTAAGTGCATTTATTACTTGTTATTATATTTGCCAATGTAACCCTAGTCGTGGCTGAAAAGGGTCCTGGGACCAGTTCACTTTCCTGGTTACCAAAACATAAATAAACATGAAATAGAACAAAAGGGGGGTAAACATGACAGAAATAACTAAGGAACTAGTAAAGTACATTTTAATTCTGCACCATTCATGAAAGAGAAAATAATTCTCACTGAAGGCATTAGGAAGTAGTAGATGGACTTGGTTTGGAGTCCTACTACTTATCACTTGTAAATGTATATTACAACAAGGATCATTTACTGCAGTGAGAGTTTTCACACCTCAGCATGAGAGCATGGGGGAAGGGCTGTCAATTCTTTTAGAACTACAAAAGCACCACTTCACAAAAACCTGTTATTTACCTACTTTCTTTTGCTGGAAGTAGCTAACAGCTGTTTATAGCATAGAACAAGCTCTGACAGACACACAAATTAGGTCCACTCAAGGAAACATAGAAGTAGCTCTATTAGAGAAGGTGTGTTTAGATGACAGTGCTTCACAGTCCTGCCATTCTATCTTAATGGCATGAGAAAGCAACACCAGTTCCTCATGTCTAGCATGACTAGGGCTGCCACCCCTCCGTTTTTTTTTTTCCGGACTATCCGGAAATCAAACTGATTCTCTGCACCAGGTGATCACACACCGTGAAGTCACAAAATGGGCGGAATATGGGCAGGAGAGGGGGGGTGGGGTGAACAGGATTACTGATGATGCGAGGGGTGTGGCTTTACTCTGGTTTTAGCCACAATAAAAGGTGGCACCCCTAACCATGGCTCATATAAAGAGGACTTGAAATGTATTCTGGGAAGAAGGAATGAAAGCAAGAAAACAAGATCACATTATCAAGACAGGACCCATCATCACCATTTTGAGGGAAACACATTAAAGTTGTAAAAGAAGCACATGGAGTGATTTTGATGCATTAAAATAGCTCAGAAAACAAAGATATGATGAAAAACATGCTTTTTGAGTTTTAAGGTGGTGTTTTCCTTTAATCATTTTCATGAGTGTCTACATCTCTAACCCCCCTTCATTTAGTTCCACAATTTTAAAGTGTGGTATTTCCTTTTTCCACACAATTTGTAAATCTATCTTCTTTTTCACCAAATATGCTGTTGTCACATGCTCGATCCTTCTCCATTTCCTAGACAACTCAATGCCATCTCTGCTCCATTGCATTTGACTAGCAAAATCCTCCATCTCCTCCATCCCATTTTCTCTACACTCTGCAACTATCCTGTGGTCTGCCACAATGGAAAAAATAGTAGGGGCAGTTCATCAATGGCCTAGCCAAATATCTCCTAGTAATATAAATACCACCTTGGGTAGCCCCTGAAAAGAGGCCGCTAGATTAGTGGGACTAACCTGGTCAACAAAGGATAAATAAATAAATAAATAAATAAACATTAATGGTAAAGGATTACATTTTGTTTAGCATACTAGAAACAGATTTATACAACTGCACATTCAACACACACTTGTTACTTTCTGATGTTTTGCCATCTTACTTATTGACAGAGGACTTTGTCCTCCACAGTCTCTTTTTAATATAACTTCTTCCCAGGTCACAACACCTTAGAATATGGAGAGAGGAAATGTTGTGGTGTTTAGCTTCAATGATGTCAGTCTTCTCTGGTATTAGCAGATTAGTGGCTAACCTTTGAATATTATAACATAGTGAATATATACCAGGTCCTATACAGTGTTAAATATAACTTCATAATATGCAGGCAAATTTTGAGAAATTCGATTCTATCTTGCATATCATAAATATCCCAAACTGATCTGATAAGGGACATGACAACTATTGCAATGGTAAGGTAAGGTAACAACAAGGCAAACAGTTTGGTCAACAAATTATACATTTAAAACTAATATTTTTTTTTTTAGTTTAGTAAATGTTAACAATAGCAATCCATAGGGCAGGACTGGATACACTGGCTCTGTAGCATAAAGAAGGACATAAAATTTCCTTTGCTGAGGCATGTACTTCTTTGAGATGCTCAGTTTGTATTGTCTTGCAGGGTGTCATAAATTAGCTTTGTTATATTAATCTGTACTGCTAAATAACTATGCTCTGTATTCTTGAATCTTCTTTGATCAGCCAGGTCACATCTTTCCACAGACAAAAATTACAATCCTTTCCATGTGATTAAAAAGTAACAATTTCAGAAATATATGTACATTTATCCACTGTGATTTGCTTTCAGTGTGTGTGTGTGTGTGTGTGTGTGTGTGTGTGTGTGTGTGTGTGTGTGTGTGTGTGTGTGTGTGTGACTGAGAACAACCATAATACAGCTCCGGGCTGTTTCTGTGGAGCTATATTCTAAAATATTGTGTAGTCACAACAAATTGTATAATCAGTCGATATATCAGACCTTGAAACTCTGATAAAAAATAAGGAACTTCTTTGCTATTTAACCTTTAGGTTGAAGAAGTAAATACATCCACACAGGAATATGACGCATCTGTCTGTAAAGAAACTTTATGAGAGAGATTAGAATCAGAACTACGCAAATGACTCCACTGATTATATTCACTGTAACCAGTGCACAGTGCTACCTGCATAGACTAATGTTTACTGCTGCAGATAACAGTATACTGTAGTACTGTAGCGTTTAGTCATACCCATCTTCAGTTACAGTTTTAAGAAATATAACCTAATCACAGTACAATCATGTTGTGATCCTAATCTGCAATGAACAGCATTGAAAACCAGGAGATTGATAACTATCATCCTAAAAGTGTTTACATTCCTCAAATCCACACCTTAGTTTCAGTTATTCTGTCAAACCCTCTTTGTATACTGCAATTTATTTCAATGTTGCTGACCGCCCGCCACAGCCTTCAGAATACCATAGTCATCATCAACTGAGCTATAGTTCAGCAAATAGAGTATGTATTTGTTATTAACTGTCTTTTGACAAACCTGAAATGGAGGCACTTGACTACAATGTACCTAGCACTGCCCCCCTCGAAACATGATCTTTGTTTTTTAAACACACACAAAATTCATATAGCCTACCTTTTATTAAAACAGGGCAGAATTTAACTTCTTTATCTCTCTGACTCCTTAACTCTCCCCTCTGTATTGTTTGACTGCTACATAAATGTTTGCAATTTAAATTAAATGAAATGACTAATACCTACTATCTATAAAAACCTAGTATGAGGAAAACCGCAATGTGTATAATTGCAAATACAATTGTATAAATCTTTCCTTCCAGGACTAGTCATATTATTTTATTATTATTATTATTATTATTATTATTATTATTATAAGAATACATATCTTAATATAGAAACAGATGCATTTGAAAAAAATGACAGTACAGCTACCTTACTACAAAAAAATAAAAATGTGTACTCACAGTTTTAAAAAGTGAATTTAAACTATGGTTCATTGAACATAACAGCAGGCTATCAGAGTCTGTATTACTCATGCACTTTACCTAACTCTCTTCAAGAACTTGAAAGAGTTTCATCTCTTTAATACACAGGCCCTGAAAGTTGTTTTGTTGTTTGTCTTTTGGCTTTTCCCGGTTAGGGGTCGTCACAGCGGAACTCCAGTCTGCTAACGATTGGCAGTTGGTTTCTTATGGTGTCGAGTTGCCAGCCCAACGCCCAACCTTCAACGAAGGCACTCCCATTCAACGCATGTCTTTCGAATGCCCACTCGACCGTGGGGAGGACATGCAGACTCCACACAGTAGGCACTGCCAACCCAAGCCGAGAATCGAACGGGAGAACCTCTTGCTGTGAGGCAACAATGCTACCTCTGCACCTCCGCGGAATACACAGGCCCTGAAAGTACACTTCATTAAAAGGTGGCCTTCCTCTTTTACTCTACTGGATTAATCGCCAGTGCCACTGTCATGCTGTGACACTGAGCCTTTCTTTTTAGTATTGCTATGCTTTTGTGCAGACTGATTTTAACTTCATAAAGTCACGTGACCAATACATGGAATACCACAGTGTTGTGCACACTTCTTAGTTTCAGTATGCATCTTTTAATTTGTTAACAAAACCATTAGAATGCACAATCATGACTTACTCACTTACTTTACTAAATGAATGATATTTTATAAGACTTACAATTCTGTATAGGGAAATGAATGGACAATTCATCAAAAGTTAATGGACATCTCCTTACCTCCAACAGCTCTGGAGATACTTATATTTTTATTGAGAATATAGGAGGTACAACCTCCTTCATGTGGAGACTAGGGAGTTTGTAACTCCAGAAAAAAATCTGTTTATCTATCTCCCTATAGCTACATCTATATGTAATGTGTTTGGGCCTAAGTTCACTACATCAAACATTAAATTAGGAGGGTTGTTTTGTTGAACTACCAGTTCATTGGAGGATGCCAGCTTTTCTTTTGTGGGATCACTCTACAGTGTAGAGTGGACTTTTATCCTTTCCCTACTGTTTTGCAGTCTCAGAGTTACTATATATATAATTAGAAATAAGTGAGGGGTGCAGAGGTCATGCCTCATGGCAAAAATTTTTCTTTTGTTATTTTAAAATTTTGCACATGTCTAGGTTAGGGGTCTGCATGTGTACAAATGTGTCAATATACTGAGTCTCCACCATTTGTGGTTGATGTATATTTCGATGTAGCAATGTAGTGGGGTGGTGACAATGTAGTGAAATATAATGATATATAAAATGTGTCTGCATGTGTGTATGTTGTATGTATATTTCTGCAGTGTAGACATTGATCACTTTTTATTTCAGTTGAAAGCCTTCCAGATTTGGGAAACTTCATTAAAAAGGTATAGGAAAGTACCATGCTCCGGTGGTGCAAAAGGATGAAGCCTGGACCGTGACACAGATGGCTAGTGTTTTGATTAGTAGCATAGATGCTGAACTGGATGGAACTGAGTAACAGTGGCCATTGTTGGCTCCCACATCCAGATGGGAGGGAGGCACTTCTGGTTCACTACATGAGAGGTACCCAGTGGGAGCACCAGGTGTTACACCCCAAAGCACGAGCCTGCTCAGTACTTGCTGTCCTGAGGTGCTAAGCACTTAGCAAGCCCAGGAAATAACATGTATATGAAGGCATGCACAGTTTTCCTAGGTCAGACAGCTATAGAAGAGCTCAAAACAACAAAGGGATTAAGAGCACCAGGGAGAAGGATGAGAGGTCTACTTGAGGAAATGCCTGGACCACTCCTTCCCACCTGACTCATGTCACTTAAAAGGAACAGGACCTAGACTATTTAACATCATGGCGTGTTCAGCTTGTGTATATAAATATTTTAATTAAGTTTTAAGTATAATGTTCACAAAGATGTGAATATTTAAAGTTATAAATACAATTGGTATAAACAAAATTTACTATTTAAAATTTCAAATGAAATAAATCACTTTAACCACAGAGAAATGTATAGCATATCATTATTGACTACGACAATAAGCCCACAAAGATCATGCCATAAAAAAAATAAAATCTCACTTAATGATAAAGAACAAGCCTTAAACAGCATAATTTGCTTCATTATTTGTAAAAACCGTAATTAAATATTTCATCACCATACTAGATAGATTTCTACTGGAGATATATTTTCATTTTAACCATTGTTTTGCAACATACAGCTTCAAAAGAGCAACCATCATGGCTAAGAAAAATCTAGTTTCCCTGTCCACAGAGAAATTCATTTGGCACAATATTGCCTACTGCCTTGAAACATCTTAAGTTGCTATTTTGAACAGCTTTAACTTATTAAGAATATGTTCCTGTGTATTCTTACTGGTAGGACAAAACCAAGACTATGTAGTGTGTCCAAATCATACATTTTACAAGGAAACACAAGTCCTGCAAAATAGGATGCCAACTTAGATGGAGTCATATCTAGTATTATCTGTTGAAAACATATTCACAAATGGTTTACATTTTAAATATGAGTTCTATATTTGTCATTACTAATGAAATAGTATCATTGTATATGACAGTCAAAAAAGACCTTATGAAACTGAATTCTTAGGAATGGTGCATATATATAGAGAAGGCAGGCTTTTCTTGTGAAATATTGCATTCATAAAACTAGACAATGCATCATAGTTTTATCTGTATCTGTAATATAATATTTTTGTTTAAGTATAGGCAGTATAATGTCCCTGGAGAAGCTATAACCCCTCTGGAGACTGTACTCTTTAAATATGTTTCATGAAATGGTATGAATCTTTATTATAAAATTCCATATAATCTTTTCCTATACTGGAAAGTTCAAATCTCTGTTCATTTGATTACTATAACTTTGGAATTGTTAGTTATCATTTCAAAGAGGTATGGCTCATTTAATGTGCTGATTTGCTTTTGCTGACTGGATAAGTCAGACTGAGGAGCCCTGCTCATTTTCAGTGGATGCCCTTGGAGAAAAGCTTCATTAAGGAAGTACAATTTTAACATGGAATGCATGTGTGGGTGTGTGTGTGTGCCTGTTAGCTTCATTATTAAAGATATAACACTTGCAAATATATTGGTAAGATAGCATGCAGATTGAGTTAACAAGATAGTTTCATACAGATAGAGTTATATACAGGAAGATGTTTGTACATGCAGTTGTACATGCATTTGAAATATAGCATACAAATGAGTTACAGTTATAAATGCAGCAACTGGTATGCGGCTGTTAAAGAACATTTGAAATATAGGAAAGTTTAGCAAGGAGAAACAAAAAGGCATGTTGTCATTCAAAGGAAAAGCAGATGTGTTCAAATACACATCATATGGATGTAGAAGGGCAGAGAATGTAGCTGAGGTAGGGTTTAAGACAGAAACTGTAGGTAAAGTGATGGCAGAGGGAAAATGAGGGGACGGAGATGAGAGAGTCATTTCAGAAGTTTCAGGAAGTGTTTCAGTTGTGGTGGTTGCATTTGTTAGGTTATCTTTGTGTGGATTACGTAAAAAACAAATTTATACAGCTGTTGCTTAAACTGGGTTTTGAAATTAGTTACTTTATTAGCTTGAGTGGGAGATGCATATTATTTCATAGATTAGAGAGGGAGGTGGAGTATTATGAGTCCCCTGCATTGTTGTTGGACATAGTAGTCAATAGAACATATTCATTACTAGAGCCCAGACTTATGTTGCAGGAGTATTATAGGAGATCTGACCTTTTTCTGGGTTATACGTACGTTTGTGGGCTGTAACTAACTGTGAGTACATTAAATAGTGGGAATAGTTCTAACCATTTTAGCTCTTTTAGGACTTAACAATGATGGGTTTTGTATGGGGTTTAGCAATAAATTTCACTGCTTTGTTATAGCACATCTCTAATTTTATTATGTCAATTAGTTTTGTCAGAACAAGTGATACATGCAGGAGAGGTAGGAGTAAATATGTTGTAGCAATAGATTTTCTGGATGTGCCTGTAAGATACTGCTTGGAACTTCAGAGAGAGCCAGGTTTTATGTGGATTTTGTGATAGCTTCAAGCAGGTATTGGTTGAAATTAGGACACCCAGTAGTTTGGTTTGTGTGACAGTTTCAAGGTTGGTACTATTTGCTGAGAAAATATGGAAAGCATATTTTTGATCAGTGTACTGCTTTCTGTGTATAGAGCATTAGTTTGATTTTACTTGGGTTTAACTGTAAGCTGGCATTACCTAGCTAGGATTCTTCAGCTGAGAAAGAGAGCTGGGTGATTATTTTGTAGTATTAAGAGGGAGGGAGCAGTGCAGATAAGACTAGAATCATCTACACATTGTACAATAGTATTGAGTTTGGTTATGGTGTGGGGTTTATTTATGAATATATTAAATAATACTGGACTCAGAACTTATCCTTTTGGCACTCCAAGAGAAACAGCTTGTCATCAGATAGGTAGCTGGTGAACCAAGAAAGCGATGACTGACAGTGTCCATGGGACAAGAGTTCTATAAGGAGTTTTTGATGTGAGAAGAGTTGACGGCTTTGGGTAGATCAGTGAATAGAGATGAAACTAAGTTGTATTTATTTATTTTTTAATTAATATTGTTGGTTAAGCTAAGGAGGGTGGTTAGTGAACTAATGCAGGGAGGAAAGCCATGTTGAGTTTTAGAGAGAGGATTTTTCAAGGATTTTTGATAGTGGTGGTAGGATAGCAATAGATTTGTAATACTGGAATAATGTCAGATGCTTTCTAAATGGCAGATATATATATATATATAGCTTTTGGTTATTGAATGGTTAATTAGATGGAGGTCGGAAAGGCTGTGGCATTTGTTACAAGTTTTAGATATTAATCCGGCAGGTTGTCTGTCAATGGCTAAGGTTGTTAGCTTTACAGGTTCATAGGTAAGTAATAAGGTAGCTGCACTTATGAGCCATTTTAAGCCTAGACAGTTTCCCTTTTGGCGATATAATGAATCTATCCGATTTGGTGCTAGATTGGCCTTACCCATCCCATGATCAATAATTATATATTGTCCTTAATGAGAATAAGTGGGATCATACCATAGGTAATTTGAGGAGACCTATGCTTGGGTGTCCATTAGTAGTACAGGGAGCAGTTCTAGGGTAAATTTTCTGTTTCCCATTCATATTTCCATGTTACCCTTGAATATGGCAGAAATGAACTTTGTTTTACATAGAAGGGAAGTTTATTCCAGAGTAGTGGTATCCTCTGCAAAATAAACCTGTCCCTCTAAATGATACTGTTGATGTTGTGTAAGAGGGTTAGATCCCTAGAATGAGCATTTCTGATGCCATTTGACTTGCTGATGAGCAGTATGTCCATCACTAATGGGTCAAAGGATGCCTTGTATGCCAGACATGGGTTACCTCTTTACAGTCTGTAGGATACTGAGTGTTGTGACATTGCTTTGAGTCATTCCCTTTGGGATGTATTGTTTAGTCCTTGTATTGCTTTAGTAAAATATCTCTGTGGGCATGCCAGTTGTTGCATGGGTCTGGACAGATAGGTGCCAAATGCAGCATTATACTCAAAGACTGATCTAATGAAGTGTAAATAAAGGAGGAATATGACATCCCTAGATCTAGAAACAATCTCTTTGTGTCTAGACACAATCCCTTTGTTTATAAGCTGTGTAACATAGAAGGACTTTCTTACAACAGTGGACCCATGTTGGTCGAAAGTTGTCATGTCCACATAAGTTCCCAAATCCCAAATAACTAGGTCAGTTCTTAGTTTCCCTGAGTAGAAGACTTCCCAAGAGATCCAATAATGTATTTTTGGCATTTAGTTTCAGTTTATGATTTTGGCACCACTTATTGATTTGGGACAAACCTTCCTACAGGATGGCTAAATTATTTGGGGATTCAATGACCACTTTTAACTTGAAGTCATCTATAAACTTATTCAGGCAGAGCCCTTTGGTATACAATTTTACTTCAGACAAGTAGATACCAACAGGAGAGGTCCCATCACTGAACCCTGTAGAACTCCACTGGTGACTGGTCTCTTTATAAAGGCAACTTCCCCTAACTTGATTTCCTGTGTCCTATCTCTCAGCCAGTTGGCAATCCAAAGGGTGACATATGGGTTTATTCCCAGTTTATTTAGCCCCCAAGTGAGGGATTTTGTCAAAAGCTTTGGCCATGTTGAGGCATGCATTGTGTACTGTTTTATTTTCATCCACTGCTTTGATGGCCTTTTTAAAAAAAGTCCACCAATTTGAGTAAACATGACCTGCTGTTGATGAATCCGAACTGAGATGGATCCAGTGTTTGGAGGTTCCCAATATCCTTACTGAGTAGTTCCTTGACACGTCTTTCCATGGCTTTGCATATGAGGGTGGTCAGACTTATGGGTTTGCAATTTTCGGGGTATGTGGAAGGTACACAACCTTCAAACCTCAACTACTTCCATATTCCTGCAATTTTTTCACAGCGACTTACCTCTTACACTAAAAGGTTTGAAAAGAGAAACTGTAACATCTCTGCAGATACTCTGCATATAGCTGCATCTATAGGTTTGATAAGTGAAACTGAAACATATTTGTATATATTTTTGAATATAAACTGTTTTCTTCATAGACCTGAAATGTGAGACTGTATCTTGTATGTTAATACAATATGTTTGTGCATGTATTATAACTCTTGTATGTTAGTACAATATATTTGTGCATGTACTGTAACTCTTGTATGTTAATACAATATGTTTGTGCATGTACTGTAACTTGCTTGTCTTTATCTGTTTGTAAGTTTTGAGCTTTTCTCTCCGGGCCTCCGCTGAAAATGGACATGTATCCATTCGGACTATCCTGGTCAACAGATGTAAAATAAAAAATAAATAAATAAAATACTCCCTTATGTAGGGGGTGACTATAGTCATTCTCCATTCATTTGATACAAAACCTCTGTAATCACTGATGTTGATCACCATAGTTGCTGTGGTGGCTAAATTGTACTTTGCAGTATTTAATATGCATCCAGGGATATTGTCAGGACCCAGTGATGTAGTATTTTTAACTTTTGATAGTGCTTTTAGGACTTGGTCTTGTTTGATAGCTGGAGGCAAGTCAATTTCAGGTATGCCTTGAAGGGATAGTGGGGAGAGAGGGGAAAAGTTGGAACTGAATTTATCAGCCAGTAGGTTGGCCATATTTTCACGCTTAGTGTAGGTAACATCATTCACAATTAACTCAGCACATTGTTGTGTTGTGCTTTTGAGATTATGACCATAACTAAACAAAGGCCTTGTGTCTGGCTTGAGTTGCTATTTTAGCTGCATACTTGGCTTTGGTGGATTTATTAAGCTCCTGATTTGTTTGTTTATTTCAGTGATGAAGGCTGTAGCATTCTGGGAATTACTCCTCTTACTTTTGGTCATCATTCTCTTCCTTTTATTATAAAGCTGGTTGATATTATGGTTCCACCATGTGGGTTTGTTTCTATAAATTGTCCTCTGCTTTTGCTTACAGGGTACAACTGCATCTATGCAGCTCTTTATATGCTGGCATAGTCTGGTGGTATATTTTTCCACACATTCAGTGGAGTTAAATGGGTTGTTGTGGATTTGAAGCTTGCCAGTGTATCACTTAGGATTTGGTAGTCTGTTTTCGAGAAATTTCTAAAGGTACTTGGATATAAGGGTTCTCTGGTTTCAGTTTTATTTTGAGGGAAATGGGTTTATGGTCAGACCTAAAAAGTGATGAAGATAAGCAAGGGATGGTGCAAGATGCCCCCATATTTGTAAGGACAAGATCCAAGATGTCTTCTCTAGTTGGTTTTCTCACTCATTGTTCCAGGGTGTTTGTATTGATGACGTCCAGGAATCCCTGTACTTGGTGGTGGTGCAGGATCCCAGTCTCTAGTTATTTTGGCTACATTACTGCCAGAAATGGAAGCGTAGGGACTTGAAACCTTTTATCAGCATACATTTGTTAAAAATAAATCTATAATCACCTGTAACATGATGCGCTATAAAATAATAATAACTGCTATAAAAGAAAAAAAAACTGTGTGTAATGTAATTTATAGACTTAATTTCAGCATTTAATGGAGCCATGCACAAAACACTGATCCGTAAATTAGAACAACAAGGTATTGATTTAATCTTGATAAGCTGGATAGCTGCATACCTACAAACAGGACATGATAAGTATCATACAGCAATAGGACAGGTGAAATTCTAAATTACAGTCAGGGTGTCCCACAGGGCTCTGCCTAGGCCCATATTTGTTTAGGTTGTAGCCTTCATCTCACTCCTTTTCATCTGAGGTATACTCTAGACTCTATTCAGGTGACTTTAAAATGAGTAAACTGATTACATGCGTCACAGATTTGGCATATTTGCAAAAGAACTTGACTAAGTTGACCATTTGGGCACAGGGGAGTAATATGTTGATAAATACATCCAAAACTAAACATATGAGATTTGGGAGATATAGATTGAAAGGTGGATATTTAATGCAGCATACAGTGATTGAAACTGTAGATTCATTTCAGGATACAGAGGTAGATAATAGCCTTGAGCTTTTCTAATTACATCAACCAATTGGTTTATGATAGTTATAGAAAGATAGGGTGTATACAAAGATAGGGCGTAGGGTGTATACAAAGATTTGTAAAGTATGGAAAAAGAAAAAAAAAATTAAAAAGTTCTACAGCAACAGGGAAGGTTATGAGAGGGAAACTCCAGAAGGCCAGAAGTCACATTAAAACTAATCCTTTAGAATCTTGAGCTTAATTGTTGAAAAAAAACACTATAGGAGCATGTATTAAGGAAAATATACAGAAAAAAGTAGTCACTGAAAAGGGAGATAAATAAAGTCCTAGAACCACACAACATTCCTAGGGTCAAATCCCACTGTTCTTCAGAAAATAGATTGTAAATGAAAGAATGACCCTAGGTTGTGAGTTTACTTAAATTTGCTGAAATAGCTTGGAGACAAAGAAGTACCTTATTTTGCATACTATTGATCTTTAAATATTGACATAGTTTATTGTTTTTCTGACTAGCTTGATATATGGTATACCTAGATGTCTGATTCAACATCAAGGCAAATGCAATCGTATTAGACCAGCTTAGGCACAGTTTTATTCCTTACTTTGGACATTATTTCTTACTGATAAATAAACCACAAATTTTCTAACCCTAAACATGATTTAATACCAATAACAAGACTGTTACCATGCAGTGCTCAGTAAGTTATGAAATTGGTCCACATTTCTCTCTAATGGAAAGAATGCTTCAGATAAACAAAAAATTGTATATTGACAGTTCACATAACTTCAGCAGAAGTCATGGAATCTGTTACCATGTGCAGTGTATACTTAAACTGTGATCTTTCAGCTTTTCTGGTAACAGTCATAAACTACAGTTCAGCAACACTTTCCTGCACATAGTAATTGCAGTTGTTAAAAAAAACTATTGTTCAGATAGTTCTTCAAATCAGTGCAGATTTTAGAGAATTCCTTAAGTGGTTCTGTTATTAATGTCTGTGCATAGTTGAGTAACTCCTAAAATATTTGGCCTAGTTTAATATTAGTGGTGGAAGGCTGAATAATCCTTGTTAAACATGAATACCTGCTACAATGGGAGTGATAATACAGAGAGAGCTTGGTGTCCGAAAGAGATTTGCTTTCAACACTTCGTGTGAAATCCATTATGCAGAGTCTATATTCCAGTTTTACAGAAGTGCTCACTTCTTCTGACAAGAGTAATAGGGGAAGCACCAGGCTGCAGCACTGGAGCCACTGGATGTCCCTAGAAAGTGCCAGATATACACTATGCGCTTTGTTGTTTGCCATAATTCAGTTGGAATGTTGCAATCATCAAACGATTTTAAACCTCCTGCTGGTTATAAGCCGTGTATTGTGCCCACCTCTAAGCACTGTGTGGCAAATGATATCTGATGAAGGTAGCTGTGTCCTGTTGTGAAACCATAACAACCACAAGCTGGAATGTTTCATTTAGTTGTATTCAATTTGGAGTACAGTGTGCTTGCCTAATAGTTTGAATATTAAAAAAAAAAACAAAAACAAAAAAAAACAGGCAGTGCAGAAGGTACAAAGACATTAGACACCTTAACACTACTGTTACTTTTGTCTGATAGAAGCACAAAGTGAATAATTTAGCAATTAGAAACTGTACATCCCTGTACTTGCTGAGGCGTAGAATAATTCTACAGAAATTTATGAGAAAGGGAGGGTGGCATAATGGTTAATGTGTTTACCTTACAAACACAAGGGACAGGGTTTGATTCTCAGATGGGAAAATTGGCTAGGCTGAAAACAGCCCTCAAGGGCATTTAACCTAGTATTAAGCTATAAACGTATGAAAACATATCATAAGTACTGTGCTGCCACAGGTAGCTGGATACTTACTAGGTTATAACGAGTAGCAGAGGCATAAGCAATAATTTCACGAACAAGTGACAAACTACTAGAAAAGTATTATTGGTTTTGGTATGAACATTCAGACATTATGAATTGTTATGCCTGTAACAAGAAATATAGTAACAGTAAATGACTACTTTATACTAGCGAGACATCTCTGCATCCGTGTTCCTTATTGTTGTCCTCCTGTTGGCTCACTCTGATCATGAATATAGCTGTGCAGGCAGTTACAGGGAGGTATGGAGTAAGCAGACAGAATTTCAGATATGGAGAAATGTCGATTTGTGCAAACATGACTTTTTAATGAGTAAAGAAATTAATAGATGGCTAGGGGAATGAAGGAACTTGTTAAAATACACTGAGTTCATGGTTTAGTTACTGTTTGTTCCCTGTGGCCATTTATACCAAATACATTTTTGATTATGTATCACATATATTTTTAGACCTTACCACAGCTTTTCACCTAGTTGATCACTTTACTGTCATTACTCACTCTTCTGAACTAAAAATCAGTTCTGATGCCATCCCTTGGTTCAGCAACTGTCCCACCCTTCTACCTCCTATGCTTTCTAGTTAAAGAGTTGCTAAAGGGACCAATGCTTGCACCCCTCTGAATTTCATTTTATGTAAACCAACTCCTTCTGGACATTCCACACCTCCTCTTCTATCGTATGCTGATGACATGGTACTTTATCATTCAAATCACTGTCCCTCAACCGTACAACAGTCAGACATGCATTGTCTAATTCAATGGATTGGGAAAGAAAGTCTAATCCTCAGTTCCTCTAAAAGTAAAACCATGTCAGGATAATCCTATGGGCTAGGCTTGTAAAGGCTTTAGGGCCATTAGCCTATTACACACCTATGAACCTATGAACCTATGTGGTTTGGCACCAGACAAAAACTCTTAAAAAACAACAGTGCCCTCATAATCCAAGATCACAACAGTGCCCTCATAATCCAAGATCACAACTGTACACTTACAGAACAAATGTCATCTTCTACATACCTTGACTTATGGCTAGAGCCCATCTCTCCTTCTGCACTGACCTGGAGAACACTCACAAAAAGATTAACTCACACTTTTTGGGTGCATAAAATATTCCAATTTCTCTCCCATGCTTCGAGTTCAGTCACTGCAAAAGGTGTTATTTTCCTTCAACTGGAATGACATATTCCTTTGGTGGTATCTGCCTCTGTTAGGAAATCTAACAAATCCATCTGTAATCAAATATGTTGCTTCATTTTTCACTCTCAAAAAGTGAACATCCTTCCCTAACTCTGAAAAAGCCAGAACACAACTACTCCTAGGCTTTTGGCTATATAAACTTCGACATGAGCAGTATCTTCTTCCCTTAACTTGATAAGCACCTACATGCAACCTCAGAAACCATTGCCACATGGGTCCACATCTTCAAGCTCCACAATTCAAACTTCATGTATCCAACCATTCCTTCTCTATTCTTGGCCTTAATGTCTGGGACTTGCTCTCTCCAGATCTCATACACACATCCTTCTCCAGATTCTGTGGCCTAATAGAGTGTCATCTAAAAACTGAAGCTAAAGGTACTTTCTACCTTGCTGGTGGTATAACCTAGGTGACTCTACTTTCCTCCATCTTTCACTTCCATTATGCATTTCACTTTCTTACTCTCTAAAGGTTATACCTGCCACTTGGAAGACTCCTTCCGTTGTAAATATTAATGTCTGCATTTATGCAGATGGAAATACTGTAACCCTCATTGTTTTAACATTAATTTGACAATGTAGCATTACTATGTACTTATCTTTTTACCTTATCCCAGAGTGAGACTGAAATTGGTCAAAACTGATGAAAACTCTACCTGGTAAACACATTCAATAAATACATGCTTACTTGACTCTTTATACCAAATAACATTGTTTGCTATTTCCCACATGCCCAATGTCCCAAAGATATTTGCCAGATGACACTTTTGTGATGCATGCTTCTGGGTGTACACCTACACAGACTGCTCTTTATCAATAAATGTGTACTCTGGGCACTCCTAGAATGCTTGCATTTAATGCTGATGATCATGCCTCCTGCAATGCAGATGACCAGGTAACTAACAGAGTAAAATTTTCTATTTCTATATGCAGTTTAGTCCTCACCCTGTAAAGTGCATATAGTTATATAGGTGTAACCTTTGGCTCCAAATACAATCTGCTGGAACACATACATGCAGATGGAAGGTATACGACACTCCACAATGGTAAAGTGTTTATGTCTGTCACTTGGGGTAGGATTAAAGATTCAGTAGAAATGTCACCATTGCCTACACTTGGCATGAAATGGGCTACTGATAGGGAGAGGGAGAGTTAAGCAGTTCCTGGCCTGAACGATGAGGAATGTCTCCATACAGCTCAAGTCTGATAGGTAAGGTAGACAAATATGTCACTTCATTTCTCACTCCCTTGGGATGAAAGCACTTTCAGCAGTATGCAAGCAGGAAAGAGGTACAAGCTCCTTCCTAGCTGCCTAGATGACAATCTCCATAGTCAACTGTGACTCATTGTAGGGTAACTTGAGACCTGAGGAGTAGGATTTGATGGTTGGCCGACACAGAAAAACAAATTATGCTGAAAAGGAGGCCTGAAGTGTTCTCATGGAACCAGCTGTGTTTTAGAAAACTGGTGCAGTTTTAAGGACAATATTTGTGAAAAACTGGTTGCCCAAACAAAGTGTGAGTGAGAATGGACCACAGTTTTTTATAAAACTTTCATGAAAAAAGAATGTTATAAAGTATTTCACTTCACTCCTCCATCATCCAGCCAACAACTGGCTGACTGAGGATCTGTGTAGTCTTTTCAAAAGACAGTGAAATTTATGAGCCATATAAAACACTATAAAAAAAGATGATCTGTTGTTTATGTACATACATTCTATACCTGTGACTAGAAAATCAGAACTTTTGCCATGCTGTTTCAGTGAAGTAACTTTAAAATACAGGAAAGGAACCAAAGACTGTAATATTTTATCATGTTAATTTGGGCAAGGCCATCCACAAAGGGAGACAGATTTGCTGAAAGGGAAAGGAATGTTTGCTAGAAAGATATTCAACCAAATTTACCTGTGACTGAACTGGATCTTTGCCGACAGAGGAGCCAGCATAGATGTGCAAGGAATTATACTTAATTTTCAGTTTAGGGATACAGAATACAGGACCATTGCCCAGAGCTCATCAAAGACCAAAGACCCCTAAGTAAGATGAATCTACTAAAAATGGAATTAAGGATGCTGAAAAGACAATTTTATTTTTGGACTGATCAGAGCTGAAATGATGTAAGTAATTTTCCAGACACTTTACTGCTGTACAGCAATCTTATTTTGATTAATGTGTACTTGATCATTAAGTTATTAACTTATTTTTAATATTGTAATAAAAAATTTTACTTTGATTTAAACCTCGAAGAATAGGTTTGAAAAGGGGACATGTGACAGCTTTTTTTTCATCTACAGATAAATCCATAACTTGTAGCATTAAATAATTACATTCCCACCTAATAGTTCTGACAGAGAAGGCTGAGAGACTAAATAATACATGTTAACCAGCCTGACTGCCTGCAACCATTGATAAGGTAGATGCCCTTTGGTGACCAGCAACTTATGCAAGAATATCTGCAATATCTATGACATGACCAGAGATGTATGGGTGCCCCACACCATGACTAGAGCCAAACGAATGTTCCAGAAATAACCACAGCAGGATAAATTCTTAATGCATGAAGTAAAACAGATGAAAATTCTGGACAAATCACTGAGATAAGCATCATTTCTTACTAGTCTACCCAGAAGGCTGGAATACTGGAAGAAACCACAGTTCCTGAGGTGTCCAGCTAGAACCAGGCACTTACAGAATGGGAGAGTTGGACTCTCATGAATAGATATTGTGAAAAAGACTGGCATAACAGTGATACGTAGCTTAGAAGTGCTGCAGGAATAGATACTGTCCTGAACACCAAACAGGCACTAATAATTTGCACGGATACTCTTAAATACTATAAATATACTGCTGATTTTCAGGGACATCATTCTGAGAGTTATAGAATCCTACTTCTGATACAGAAACATCAGTTGTGAAGTAGAAAGAGGAACTTGCATTATATTTTAATAAACAATAGCATTAAATGTAATAGTGCATTTAAAATAATAATGCATAGAACTGTACAATATGTGCCATTTTCGCTATTATTAAACATGATCCACTATGGTGTATCTAGTTTAACGACATATATCAAATGCACGTCTATTTTTTTATTACTATGTACCTTCTCTGGGGTACTTGTAGCTTGGGATAAATTGTTGTGTATACAGCTAAAGTACACGTATACCATGTGCACACATTCAAACAAGTTTCCTTTTGTAACCAAGTACCTAATTAAGGAAGAAGCAAATCTCTTTTTAATCTCTCCAAATCTTTTGGGTTTCTAATATCATGATGGGAATGGACCCCATTCCTAAGTCAAAGTATGATTAAAGTTCATGAAATTAGTATTGTTTCAATCTTTGATGTCAGCCAAAAGTGTTCTTCGCAGCACCCTCAATGTGACCAGTAATGACTCCTCCTACAATTCGTATGGAGCTACATGGATTGGTAACATATCTAAATACAATTTTAGATTCTTTTTTATAAGACTCATTGCTCCTACTACTACTGGAACTGCCTGGGTATCCTTCTTCCACATTGCTCTCGTTTCTGCCTGCAGATTCTGATATATTTTATTACTTTGTGTCTGTCTGTATGCAACACACTGTAGTCACTGGGTGTGGCGATTTCAATGATCAATGCTACTTTTGTCTTCTTTTCATGGACCGCTATATACAGTTTTCTAGCATCTGTCTTTTGAACTGTTGGTAATGGGTGATCCCATGTTATATAAACAACATCATTTTCTATGATGCTTTGTGGCTTACGTTTCCAGTGTTTTTTAGCCATTTCAATACCATAATGTTTGCTCAATCCCCAGTGCAACAGTCTTGCCAAATTATTATGCCTTTCAGTATACAGTCCTTCTGCCATTAGTATGTCACAACCAACAATGAGGTGTGTGACTGTTTCCAATTTAGTTTTACAAAACCTATATTTGTATGTTTATCCCACATTTCCAATGGACTTTGTAAGCCAGCATGTACGTAGCCCACTGTTTTGGGCCAGCAATATTAACCTTTCATCTCTTGATTTGAATTCACCTCTCCTTAACCATTCCTGCATTCATTCTTGATCAACATGAGTTTCTTCCAGAAGTTTTCTATACTTAGAACTATATTTATGCATTTTCCACAGTTCTTGCCTTTTCATCTGATCCTTCACCTTATATTCTTTCTTTTGCTTTTTGGCATATTCAGTTGCTGCCAGATTTATCTACTTCTGGTTTGATTTCCATTCCTGCTTGATGCTGATATGCTTCTGCTAAATTAAGCAGAGAAGTCATCTTACATTTATTCTCCTCATGTTTCAAAACTTCAAAGGAAAGAAGAAAAAAGCAGGTACTGGTCACCATGCTGAACAGCTCCAAAATGTTTATTTAAAACACAATTAAAAACACAGGAATGAGTGATTTTGGGACCAAGCCCTTCTTTAGATACAAAACTCAAATGAAACTGCAGTTTTTATATAGCTCTTCAGTTAACATTCAGTACCGCACCCTCCTTTTCTTTAGTGCAGGTCTTAAAGGTAATTTAAACCTGGGATTTTTATTATGCTGCTAGCTCAATGATCCATTTAGTTTTATTCAACTCTGTCTCATCGATTAAATCACCTCCCCTTCTGTTTTTTATTTACACATTGTATAACCATAAACATAAACTTATGATTTTAATACTTAGAAATGTGCTGGAAAAGTGCATTATGTTCATGTTTTAATCTTACAGAGGACAAATGGTTCAAAATTCTGTTTTTCAGCATGCAGTTAGTTTTTCCTACATTTTATTTATTTATTATTTACTTTACATTTGTTAACCGGGAGAGTCCGACTGGATACATGTCCATTTTCAGCGGAGGCCCGGGGAGAAAAGCTCCAAGTACATAACAGACATATCAACATTGTTAATGCAAAAAAAGGAAGATAGTTGAGTTCTAAATACAATATAAAGATACATCACATCTTGGGAAAAAAAAAAAAAACAACAGCAGCATATAAAAAAAACATAGGTCAGTTACAAAGGCGCCTTGTTAAAAAGCGGTTAAGGATAGTGAGGTAAGAGAAGGGTAAATGATAGTGGTTAATCAGATTTGGAACAGGGACATTGCCAGAGAGTATTGAGATGGGGTTTAAGCTTTTTGAATTGTAGGAGTGAGGGTTCTGAGGTGAGCATGGTCGGTAGGGAGTTCCACATTTTACCTACAAAGTTTGAGAATCGAGAATCCCCAGCAGAATTATTGGCTTTGGTAGTTTGAGCTAAGATCTTATTGGAGGAGCGTAAAGATTGCAGGTTAATATAGGGGTGAATGATGTTTTTCAGAGCTGGTGTTTTCTCTGGGTGATACAATATCTGGTGAGCCATTTTGAGTTGGTTGAAATGGAGTTGGCTGGAAAACTCTAACCACCCTAGTTGCTTCAAGTTAGTGCAGTGGTGCGTTCTAAAGGTGGAATTTGTGGCAAATCTAGCTATGTGATTGTAACAAGAAGCAAGTTTGTTAAGGGTTGTCTTGTTTAGGTTTGTAAAGAGGGGAGGCATAGAAAAGAGTTGATAGTAGGTGTGTGCTGGCAATTGTAATTTTAGCATGAGGAGTGAGAAAGTGTTTTACTTTATAGAGAGAGCCAAGCTTTTTATTGACGGTTTTGATGGTAAGATTGAAGTGGGTGTCAAATTTAAGGGAGTTATCAATGGTAACACCTAATAGCTTTGTGTGAGCTTCTGGTGATATAGTGATTCCATTGGAGGATGTAATAGAGAAGGTGGGGGGAAGAGTCTTGTTAGTGGGTGAGAAAGTAAGTAGTTTTGTTTTGTTGGGGTTGAGAACTAGTTGTCGACTTGAGAACCATTTTTCTATTAGGTTGAAGGTGTCTTGGGTTGAAGCAGTGAGGTCTGCCAGGTTGGAGGCAGTGCTGATGATAGTCGAATCATCTGCATATTGAATGCATGTGGCATGGGGGGTGATTGTGGGCAGGTCATTAACAAAGATGGTGAAGAGAAGAGGGCCAAGAATAGATCCTTGGGGAGCTCCAAGTGTAGCAGGTAGGCATGTAGATAATTTGTCCTGCCATAGAACAGCCTGTTACCTATTGGACAGGTAGGATTGGAACCATTTCAGCGTGGAATTGCTGAGTGATAGTTTTTTTAATGTATGGAGGAGTTGAATGTGGTTCACCATATCAAAGGCTTTGGAGAGGTCTAAGAAAAGAGCAGATGATAGTTTATTATTGTTTCTGAAGTTATTGATGGTATTAGAAAAGGATAGTAGGGCTGATGTGGTACTGTGATTTGGCCTGAAGCCATGTTGGGAGTTAGCTAGAATTTTATTTTTGGTGAGGTGTTCCATCAGTTGTTTGTGGACACACTTTTCCATAATTTTGGCCAGGGGTGAAAGTATAGCTATAGGTCTGTAGTTGGTTAGCTCTAGTGAGCTACCACCTTTATGGAGAGGAATAATGTGGGACATTTTCCATATGGAGGGATGAAGGCTTCTGATAAGGTATGGTTTATGATTATGGAGACGGATAGGAAATGGCCTCAGCTGCTTTTGCAGAAACTCAGCTGGGAGAAGGTCAGCTGCTAGCTTAGTGGGTTTTAGTTTTTAAGAAGAGATGTTATAAAGGATATGGGTACTGGATCGAAGGTAAATAGATGATCTGATGTAGTTGTAGTATTCTGCTGGCATGGGTAGTGGAGTGGGCTGGTTGTTTGTTTGAATTGTGTGGCCAGGGATTGTATAGTTTCTGTGAAGAAACTATTGAATGTGTTAGCAATGTTTACAGGGCACTGTTGTTTGCAAGTTGTTGGAGTGGGGTGGTTGCCTGGCCTGGGTGCAGGAGCTTGTTTAAGCCTGCCCAGAATTTTTGTGGATTATTAAGGTGTTTGTGTTGGAGGTGGAGGAAGAAGTTTTTTATCATTTAAGATCATTCTTTTAGTTTCATTTCTAAGTTGCTGGAAGGTTTGATGGGAGTGTGGGTCTTTAGAGGTACGCCATGTGACCCACATCTTGTTTCTAGATAGGATTTTGGATTTTGTTTCCTTAGAGAGCCATGGTGCAGTTTTGGTTTTAGTTCTAATGGACCATATTGGAGCATGGGAATCTAGAATCTTGAGGAAGGTGGTGTTGAAGTAGATAACTGCCTCTTCAAGAGGAAGAGACTTGAGTATTGTCCAGTTGTGGGCTTTAAGTTCAGTTTGAAAAATGGAGTCGTTGAATTTATTATTGTTCCTGATTTTTTATGGTTGTAAGAAGGGGGTGATTTTCTTGAATTTGATAACATAGGTGAGTAAGTGATCACTCATGTCCTCTGGGTGAGTACCTGCTGAGTACTGGTCAGGATCTTTATTAGTAAGGATCCAGTCCAGGATGCTGTCTTTGTTTTGGGGTTTACCTAGTCTGGTAGGAGTGGATATGAGCTGAGAAAAGCCATGTAGATTTATGCTGCTAGATGGGGAGCTAGATGAGAAGGAATTCTAATTGATGTTGAAGTCACCTAACACTATGGATTCCTGGGGGTGAGTTTGAGTTAACCAGTGGAGAAAGTCCTCTAAGGTTTTGTTATTATTGTTGCCTGGGGGGATGTAAATACATGCTATATTTATGCTTTTATGTTTGTTTGGTTGAAGTTTTACAAGTAGAATTTCGGCATTGTTTGTTAGGAGGGGTTGTGGAGAGGCAAGAGAGATTTGTAATGTATTTTTCTAGAGTATGGCTACACCACCACCTTTACGAGTTATTCGGTCTGCTCTTAGTATATCATACCCTGGTGGGATTATCTGTGTGTCTTTCGTACTTGGTTTAAGCCAGGTTTCTGTGAGACATAGTAGGTCTGGAGAACAAGTAGCTAAAAGGGCATGTAGGTTGTGAATCTTGTTGTTTACACTTCTGATGTTTAGATGACAGGTCAGAAGAGAGTTAAAGGGTCTAGAGTTTAGATTGAGAAGTGGAGGGGAGGATAGGGTGGAATTACAATTGAGTGGAGAGGAAGGGCCAGGGTTGGGGTGGATATCACCATCTGTGGCTAGTCTGTGATTCAGAGTGGTAATGAATTTGAGGGCTTTGAGTAGAAGTTTGTAGTAATGTTTATCATTTGGCCTAATATTGGTAGGTTTGATAATTACGTAGCGTTCGAGTTCTAACAAGGAGGGTGAGTAGGGAGTTGAGTCATGGCCTCTGTTGTTAATTATGGGTGAGGGGTTGGTTCGGTAGCCTGGGTGGTGGAAGCCTATGTAAGACCAGGTTTCATATAGGGTAGCTAGGTAAGGGACAAGTAGGAGGGGAAAAAGAGTTAGTATGATAAGCTTCATAGAATGAGCTGCAGTCCTGACAGACAGACAGGTAAACAACATTCTTTGTTCTCCAATCTGCATACAAATCAAAACAATATTGTTTTCCTGATACAGTGTGTACATAGGATTCTGCCTCCAAAATGTACTCACATGCTTTGCAATTTCTGCACTTTCATGTACCTGCACTTTGTGAAAAATTGTTCCTACTTTTTTCTATCTTCTCTTCATGACATAATAAATCCTTCAGATTTTTATTTCTTCTAAAGCCAAAAACTGTTTTTTCTCCCACTACCTTAGCTATTTTTTTCATCCATTAGCAAAACATTCCAATTCTGTTTTATTATATCACATATTCCCCCTATGTTATTACTATATGTTAACATTAGCCTCACATTATCCATCTGTGAGGCTCTAGACTGAACAGGTGTTCCATCCTATACTGCACCACAGAATGGAAACAGAACAGTTCACCACAAAAAAAAAAAAAAAAAAAAAAAAAAAAAAAAAAAAGAACAGTTCACCACTACACAAGAAAAGAAGGTGTTCCATCCTGTTATCTATGGGAGAACCAAGGTCTAGACCTATTACTTCTGTATTGCTTAGTCTTAGTAATAGCATCTTTAACTCTATTTTCATTGTATCCCCTTCAACAGGGGTTACTCTCTAACTTATCTGTTTCTTGTTCAAAATGTGTATCCTGCGTACATATATGTGAAATTCTATTAACCTGCCCTCTTATTATACCATTGAATGTATACCTTGGATGCATGCTATCATAAGATAGCATGCTATTCTTCCAACAGTTTTTTTTCTACCTTTAGCAGGGTAGAATCTATGTTAACCACATGGATACCACTCCGTCAACTGCCAAATTGTTTGTAATGTCTAGGGAATTATTTTGAATGTGTGTGCTGGCAACCCTGGCAGTTATCATGACTCCCATATTTGGCACACATCACAGCTGTACCAGATGTTTGCTAGGGATGACATCCTACAAGGCCATTTACTGGAGGATGCTGGCTATGCCTTGAAACTGTGGATGATTACACCCTCAGAAGTGCACATATGCCCACAGAAGAATGTCATAATGAGACACAGGCTCAAACTAGAAATATCATAGAGCGTATGTTTGGGCTTCTGAAGTCATGGTTCCAGTGCCTAGATATACCCAGTGAAGCCCTGCGGTACACAAATATTCACAGAGTGTGCTATGCTCCACAGTCTGATCTTGTGGAAACAGCTGCAGCAGGATCAGCATGGGGAAGGGACACACATTCCCCCACCAATGCCTAGGTCACCAAAGCCACAATCAGAGGAGGACTCAGAGGAGGAACCCCCAGCTGCTGTTGCTGTAGGCAGACATAGGCATTCTCAGTATGCCCTTGCTTTGGCTAAGAGACAACACATAACACATTTGCTGATCATCTAGGGACCTAGGCAACTCACACAACCTTTACCTCCCCATGTATTGGCTGTGTACTGCTTGCATCAGACAGAGTCAGCCTTGAACTAAATGTGTGTCAGCTGCTACTTTTGCAAGGTAAGTCCTAAACCTGGAGTGTATTCTTAGTAATATTATGGCATATTCTTGTATTTCCTAACTTGGTACAATAATCAAGTAAATAGTGGTGGATTTGTACAGAAAGTACCTTAACATGTGACAGCTGGCGCTTATTTTACTTATATTTGTCCATTAGTAATTAGTAGGCCTCATGCATGAAAGATTCACACAGTCATATCTCTGAAGTATTCTGAGGTTCTCTGCATGGCCTCAGTTTAGGTAAATCATTAAAGACAGACGTTAGAAAGTGATGATACACATTGCATTTTCAGACTTCAGACCTGTTTGTGTCATTATAGTAACTGAGCTTTGTACCCCCAGAAAGAGGAGTGAACCCTTGTTCCTGCCATAAAAGTAACTCAGCCATGCTACCCCCAAAAGGACAGTATATGCATGTTTGTGCCATCCAAATTGGGCTGCACATTATATGATTCCCAGTTAATATCCTCTCACATGTTAAGGCCAATGATAATAGAATGCCTTGCACACTGCATGTTTTAGATAACTGATGAATGATCAAGAAACACAAAAAGGTAACACAGAGCTGTATATTTGTAAGCATAATTATGACAGGTTGTGTGATCACCAACTGCTCTATGTCCAAATATAGTAAAGAGAATTAAATGTACAATTCACAGCTGTTGGTTTGATAGCAGTGTACATTCTGATGCAGATGGTTGTGTGAAGAATGACTTCCTTTCATTGATGCAAATCTGTTTGTGTGGCAAAGAGGACTAAGGCATCTCCATGTTTTCTTTTTTTTTCCAATATTTTTATTAGGGATAAAATAAGAGAATAAACACTGTCTAATACATTGATTTTACTGAACAAACAACTTTCAACAACAATGAAACTAAATCATCTATTTACAATATTCACATAGGCCTGAAAAATGTTTGAATATTAAAAATATTTAAGATAAAAATTTCAGTTAAGCAAACAAATAATGATTAAACAGGGTTAGCAATCAGTTTGGAAAGTCTCAATTAGGGTTGAAATCTTTGTCCATAGATTGTTAGCAAAACTCCTTGCATATATTCTAAGTTTTGTAGTTCTGACTTCCTTGTTTATAGTTTATTTTAGTAAGGAAAGAAATTCACCAAAAGTTTGAGAGGTGGTAGAGATCCATTTCCTTGTAATACATTTCCTGACTACAGCTAATATTGTCCATAATAAGTATGGATTTGATTTATTCAAAGAAAATGTTTCATCAACATTAAGAAAAAATAAATTTTTAGTTAATGTGAAGTTATCTGAAAAATAAAGCTGAAAGAAAATCATCAATCTCTCTCCAAAAATTCCTTAGTTTAGAGCAATCATAGATAATATGGAACCAATCTGCATTACATGATGCTAGACATCTCCAGCAAATCTTGTCAGGACTTAAAAATGCTCTGTGTAAATACCTCCAAGTAAATATACTCCAATATTGACCCCAAGAAGTGAGTTTTACTGAAAATAGAATTTTAAGTTTTCCTGTCTGGGAGAGACTATACGTCAGGCCTTTAGTCATTGTGTTCCATTGCTTAGTTGTTAAAATAGACCTGCAATTTAACAAAATGCTGTATAATTTTGACACTAAATTGTCAAACTATTGATCATTAAATACTATTTCAAATATACTAGTGATTAAGGGAGGTTGATCTAAATATGAATAGTTCTGAATAATTCTGTATAAGTCTTGAGAATAAGCAGTTGCACTTTGTAGTAATAACCAATCTTGCAATGATAAGTTATAGTCTTTCATAATTTGCTGAAGTTGTAAATTTTCCAAGTCTTTGATACACTTTTTCTAACAAATAAAATGTTTAGTTTCCCATTCATTAAAGATGTTAATGTGAAGTTTATCCGGGTAGTTTTTTTGTGATTTTAAAGGGGATTATTAGATCAAATAAGGTTTGATATTTGTATTTGAGTATATTAGTTTTCTAAAGTTGTTAATAATGTTATTTAGATAGTTTAGTTTTGTGGGTTTTGTCACATTATATTGAACAGTGTGACTAAGAAGAAACCAAAACTTATTGGAGGGATGTTTGGAAGGAATTTTACATGACAGTGAGTTTTCATTCTGTATTATAGCTGTATGGAGATCTTTCCAGTTTGAGTTGTAATTTGAATTAATCCAATTTAATGTGCTTTTAAGTAATGATGCTTTGATATAGGTTTCCAAGTTAGGTAATCTTAAACCACCACCATCCCAAGATCTAATATCTTGCGTATATAAAATCCTATTTTTGTTCAGGTACCATAGGAAGTTTAATAAAGTTTTATTTATGAGTTTAATATAATTATTCCCAGGATGGGTATCTAGAGCCAGAATGATATATAACATTTTTGAAGGAGAGTCATTTTTAACAATTGCAGTCTGTCCTCGAATTAAAAAAATGACATATTGTTCTAGCTGCTTATATATGTATTTACCTGAGATATTATGTTTTTATAATTTGTTTCTCTTGTTTTTTCCAAGTTTTTGCATAAGGTTATCCCTAAACAGTTTTGTGTATTAACTTGTTCTCCAGTAATGCTTTGGTTAACTAGCTGAGATTTCTCTTTGTCAATAAGACTAATATGTTTAGCTTTTTGCTTATTGAAGTGGAGACCTGAAATTTTTTGAAAGTTATTTATTATTGTGTCTATTTCTAATAATTCTTTATTTGATTTAGGTAAGATAAGCAGAATATCATCCGCAAATATAACTATTTTAGGTTATAAATATTAATGCCTTTGATTTCTTGATTATTTCTTATTGATTATGCTAATATTTCTATGACAAGGACAAATAATACTGGGGATAAAGAGCAACCTTGTTTAGTGTCTTTAGTTATGTGGATGTACTTTGAAGTAAAGGGGCCTAATTTGACGAATGCCAAATTTTCTATATTAATAGCCTTTATCATGGAGATAAAAAATATTGGAAATGAGAATGCTTTTAGTGTTTCAAACAAAAAATTCCAGTTTACAGAGTCAAATGCTTTTTCTATGTCTAGACTCACCAACAAGGCTTCTTTACTTCCTGTGTTTAAGAATTATATTAATGTTAACATTCTTTTGATATTATCATGAGTGTGCCTTTTACGAATAAACCTGGTTTGGTCATTATGAACCAAATGTGAAAGTGGAACCTTTATTTTGTCCACAAATATAGACATAAATATTTTGTAATCATTATTTAATAAGGAAATTGGTCTATATGATTTACATAGCTGCGAATCTTTGTTGGATTTAATAATAGGATAATCAAGTAGTATCTCCAAGAGAAGGGGCTCACATTTATAGTTTATAATTCAACCAGGGTGTTGTGAAGTAAAGATATAATGAAATCTGGGAAAAAGCTTATAAATCTCTGCTATAATGCCATCTATGCCATGAGCCTTGTTACTTGTAATGTTTTTGATTTGATTGTTTATTTCATTTAGGGTTATTTGTTTCTTGAGAGTTGTACTAAGATTTTCTGGGATAGCATTCAAATTTAAAGTGATTACTTCTTGAGCTGCAATGTTTTTGTTTATTTTATCAGAGTTATAATGTTTGGTGAAATGATACCTAAAGGCTTCAAATATAGCTCCAATATCAGAAACTGTCTTGTTAGTACTTTATTTTAATAATGTTAAGATACTGTCTGCATTGGAGTGCAATTTTGCTTTTAATGACAAATTGTGCATGTGTTTGGGAGTAAGAGCATAAGAGTTTAATTTAATTTTTTCTAATGCTAAGTTTGTTTTGTATGCCAAAATATCTAGATATTTCTTGTTTACTGCATATATTACTGCATCTATTTCTATTTTGTTATTTGAGTTTAATTGTGATGACTTAGATCTGAAGAAGGTTAATTGAGATTGTAGGTTCTGTAGTTCCAATTCACATTCCTTAAGTTTTTTCTTATACCAGGCTATAGTTTTCCTATAAATATTTGCTTTTAGAGCATCCCAAACCATTATAATGTTTGTTTCAGAATTATTATTTGTCTCTAAGAAGAAGTTTAATTTTGATAATAACCATGGTTTAAAGTCTTTTAGTTCGGTAATATAGGCAGGAATTCTAGTAATAGTATTTAGTTTCTTCAAGTCTGTTTGTATATCTAACATAAGACAATCATGGTCTGATAAAGGACAAGGAAGGATAGTAAAGAATGTAAGCTTTAATTTTAAATCATTGGAGATAAGGACTTTATCTATTCTGGTTTGAGTTTTAAATCTATGATCAGTGTGTGTATAGCAGAGTGATTTGTTATTTTTAGGGTCATATGTATCATACAGATTATGAGAATGTATCCATTTCTTAAAAATTTTAGCAGTGGATGTTAGTCTAAGTGGACAACTACTTGTTGTATCAGAAGCAGTTAAAATCACCCCCTAGAATCAGAATCTCTTTTGTTATACTTTCAATAAAATCAAAATGTTGTTTGGCAGTTGAAACACCCAGTCCTGGGAACCAGTAAAGGTTAGCAAGCATCCAATTCTATGATTGAATTTTAGCATAGTGATAGCTGGTAGTCCCTTGGGGTCTTCATGCTTATATAATATTTGAGGACAGATAACATTATTCTTCCATAGGATCATCACTCTCCTTTTAGACTTAATGAAGCATAGTACCATATAAGTGTTTGGTTTGCAAACATCCTTTTCTGCATTTTTAAAATGTGTCTCCTGTAGGAATACTATTTGTGGTTTGTTTAAGTTAAGGTATCTCAAAAGGTTTGACCTCTTCTTTGAATTATTGATGCTATTTATATTAAGTGAAGCTAAAGACAAAGACATGGTGAGTTACAGGAGTAATATCTCCAATGGTCAGTAATAATTGATTGTATTATCTCAAAGCATTCAGTGAAAAGTTGAGACTTCCAAACTTTGGTTTGTTTAAGTGACATATTTGCAAGAATTGTGACTGTGAATATGATATGTGAAATATATTATAATCAGCCCTAAGTGCAGAAAGAAACAACAATATAATCATATTAAGAACAGAGAGAAACAAATAATATAATTCCCCAACACATATGTGGAATTAAAAGAATTCCCTGTTTGAAAGATGAGATAAAATCAATCAATCAAACTGCTTCCCCAAACCATCATGAACATACCTATCAACTCTAAAATGTACTAGTGAAGAGATTTGTGCTGTAAACATACAATTTTCACTAAGTTGTTAAAATGTAGTGAGGAAAAAGTAGAAACAGACATATACTAGTATCTTAAGTTACATATATAATACTGGATTTTGAGGTTCCTATCTTTGACATGAATTACTATATGAGATCAAATGAGTTAAGTACAAAATCTCTATCTAATAGCTAGAATATTTTAATTATGCTATCCAAAAATGAACAAGTAAAAAGGAGGTTGGGTACCCCTTTTATAATATATATATATATATATATATATATATATATATATATATATATATATATATATATATATATATGTATATATTTCAAAAGACTTGTGCACATATATTGGAAAGTATTGTGAACAACAGTAATGAACATCAAAGCAGCCTATAGCCTGGCACAGACATTTATATCTAGTTAGAGTATATGTCAGTCCAACTGAAAGTCTCTCATTTTGTATTTAAAAACATGTTAATTAAGCAACAACTTGTGTAAAAATCTTTGGGACAATGCAATACATACTGTTTATAAAAAATGCATAAATGATTGCTTGAGCATATTATTCATCAATACTCTAATCTTTTGTATATCTATATGGCTCAAATGAAGTAAAAGCTGGATGTCACAGTAAAAGCTCCCAAAGATTTCTCTTTTATCTGTTTAGATGAGTAGATATAGTTGGGCTGCATTTATTTTATAGAATTAAAAGTCTGAATACATTGTTATCTATATTATTTGTAACAAGAAGTAGTGAATGACCACATCAAAGTGAGGTGACTACATTAAAATGTGCTTAATGTTGACTGTTCACCAACAATGCAAAAAAAAAACTTCATATAGGCTATTCTTATAATGGTAATAACACAGCATCATATAGCTACTAAGCATTGTTAAGTAAAGGTTAATGATAATTATTACATTTCCTGTATTATTAAAACAAACTTCTTTACATCACACTCTATTTCATCTTCTGTTCGGATGCAGATAATTTATTATGTGTTATAGTCTAATGATTCATCTAGCATCTATTTATTATTTATTTTACTTCTGAAAAGTCTTCGTAACTTGCTCTTGCTTTCTAAACAATCTCAGTTGGAGTGTAGCCACTTTATATGTTTTACATATACTAGAGAAATTTCAACAAACGTTGTAACAGAGAAGCAAGTTATATGTCCATTAAGGAATGGAACCTTATCATTAACTAGGTTGTATTGATGTAACAACACTTGCAGATTTAAGTGTACCACCAGAGACTTTAAAGGTCAACTTTTATATTCTAACCTATGTTAAATCTAGTTGTTTACACCTTTTATTCACTTGATAAAAGATGATTCTTAGAAGTTTTTCTTGCTCAAGATTCTTAAGTTATAAAAGCTTCTCTATAGTCAAAATTGCCGACTGGTCTGGATCTGAGGCCACTGTCTTAGTGTAGCTATCTACAGCATCATAATCAGATTTAATTGTGTGCTTATTCACCTTAAGAGCTTTCAGCAAACATTCTGACAAGTACTGTTTGACAGCAGAATCAAGGACCATCTCACACATGTTCCTGTCCCCATAGTAATGAAGCATGTGATTTTTTTTGCATGTAACTGCCTTAATGTCTACAATCAGCAGGGCTACAGCACCTCTTTTTGTATGTAACTGCCTTAATGTCTACAATTAGCAGAGCTATAACATATTCTAGTCAAAAATGTTATTAGATGACACCCATACAGACCCTTTAGTCTTATGCAGCAATATGAAAAAGCTGTTAACCAGATTCTGCTGTCCAAATACTCTGTACTTGTTTTCAGTCTAATAGAACTTCCTTTGCACTAAAAATGAGGGTACAGTTATAACAGAATGTTCTCAAAAACTTGCACAGTTTTTTGTCTTCAATTATTACATAATCAGGAAACACTACTAAAGCTAGGGTTACCATATTTTCTTATACGAAAAAGAGGACGAATTATACCAGCACAAATTTTTTTGTCCTCTTAGGATTGCCAGATTCTTGAATGGCCGGGTCGGGACAAAAGGTGTTTCACAAAAAGGTCTTTAGTTATAGACAAGTAGCTCCGTGTTTGGCGATTTTTGATTGGCCTGTATGCCAGTATACGAGCCAATCAAAAACTTGCACAGCAGACCCTCTTCTATTCAATGCGGAACATCAAGCAGTTCCACATTGAACAGAGCTCCGTTTTTTGATTTTTTTTTTAATGGCTCATATACCGGTATACAGGCCAATCAAAAAAAAAAAAAAAACAAAGCAGAGGAAAGAGGAAATAGGGATGTCTGGTTTTTGAAAATTCTGTGATTTTGTTGACAAATCGCAGACTTTTCTAACAACGCCCGGACAGGAGCCCAAAAAGAGGATGTGTCCAGGGAAACCTGGACGTATGGTAACCGTAACTAAAGACATTAAATTGTGTGTATGTTTCTAAGTCTGGACTGATTTAGGCTTATACTTGTTTCTGTCAGCTTTAATTTAAATTAGTAGTCATATTAAACTGTTATTTTCCAATTTCTAAACATCAGCTTGAAAATAGTAACTTATATATAAATAAAATAATCTAGCTTACTTAAATGTAGCAGCCTGAGTATTTTCAGCATTAATTAGGAACTTTGAAGTTAAGTGTGCATCTCCAATACTGTTCCCTACACTTCCTGTAGGGTACAACATAGCCAAATAGACCAACAGCTTCCAGAAGCCTCAGGGGAGACAAGCCATTTTAAAAACAGTTTGAGGGTCATCTTGAGGTAAGAAAAAGCTTCACCTCAAATTTAAACAACATTATTTGAGTAAAAAATCTCTTAGTGAGGTAAAAAGGGAAAAAATAAAGCTAAAACATTGTGCCATTTAATAGTGTCTGTTTCCCAGTTACCGACAGTCTAACAGATACTGTAACATTAATAAAACATTAAATTGAGCATTTAAGGTTAAATAAATGAAAAAAACCCACAAATCTAATGGAATTAAGTTATTGTGACACTTTCTATTATGTAGTTGGTTAAACAAGGTGCATTAGTACTTTAATAAAGATTTTTACATGTATGCAGCATGGAGCCCTCCCCCAACACACATATTAGATTTACTAACAGTGCCTTATTTGGAAATCAACTCAGTTTTGTTTTTGTATTCTTTTTGGCTAAAAAATATCTCAGTAGGCTATGAGATTAAACTTTTGAAGCAATTCCTTAATATTATTGCTGTAAGTTACCTATTTGCTCTGTGTGTTGAATGATATTTAAACAGCATTAATTACCATAGTGGTACAGTAAGTATGAGTTAAGAGACATTAATAACTAGCAAACAAAGAAAAAGAACACAATTTGATTATTTATTTACCAGTTGATTCTTTCAGAGATGAATTTGTTGTGGCAGCTGAAGTCTCAGTTTTTTGTTTCTTCTTTTTGACATCATTCCATGTATTTTTCACAGATGTTCTCTTTAAAGAAGGCAGGGAAAAGTCCATACCCTCTGAGATGGTTGTTAGGTTACTGTTTGTTATAAAGGAGATCGTTTCATCCAGGTTGCTAAATATTCCTGTACCAGAAGAAAGGTGCATTTTGATTTTTGCTGAATACAGTATTTGAGCTCTGATGTATTGTTTCAGATGTTTAACCAGTGGCTAACATTTCTTCCTCATTTCCAGAATGTTTGCAGAGTAGTCATTGTCTGATGGGGTGTTGGTTAAATTTTAATGGGGCTTTCCTCCAAGCTGTTTTTAACACTAGTTCCTTATCAAGATAAGAGAGGAATTTTACAACAATAGAGCTCGGTGTTGCTGTGGGGGATGTAGGCGCTGGCTTACCAGTTGCCTTATGAGCTCTTCCTATACCAAATAAGAGCCATTCTTGCAAATCTAAAATTTTGGGAATCCAATTATTCAAAAATAAAATCATGTTGTCACCTTCTGTTTTCTCTGACACTCCGAATATTCGAATAGTGCACCTTATCTCCCGATTTTCAAGATCATCAATTTTATTCATTTGCCCTGTGTTTTGCTTGAGAACAAAGTCTGTGTGCAGTTCATCCTCCTTTAATCTTCCATCTATGTCAGTTATGGCTGTTTCCATGTCCATTATTTTATTTTGATGTTGTTGAAAAAAGTACCTAAAAACTTCAGTTTTGTTTAGAACTATTCTCACTTAAATTCTCCAGCTTTTATTGGAAGTCATCTATCTTCAGTGATAGTGACCGTAGAGTGGAAGAGATCAACTGTAGTTCTTTCCTCAGTGCAGCATCAGATTGTGAAGACTTGGAGCTGTTTATTTTCCTTCAAATTTAGTCTCAAATCATTTGACAGGAATTGTTTGGAATAAAAAGTTAAAGTTTAGACTATTAGTAACTAGATTTTATACAATTTAAATATATATATATATATATATATATATATATATATATATATATATATATATATATATATATCAGCAAAGCAGACCCAACAGGAAGATACAGCCAGTATTCCACTCCAAACGACTCAAAGCCAGTAAAACTCCAAAATCGAGCACGATATATTCAAGAAGAATTTTATTGACGTTAGCGCTTTCACAGGTACCCCTGCTTCATCAGACGTTACAAATAAATCATCTCCATGCAGCATTATAAACCAAATTTTGAAATACATCATTTCCTGTTCAACCTCACTTCCTATTAAAATAAGACAAACTCTGCCTTAAAGTGATACTAATCCTATAAACATCAGCCACACACATAAAACTAAATTAAACAACTAGACGTCTTTCAAAACTAATATCTGACAAACATAATAAAATCCTTCATCAAACATACAATGTAAATATAAAATCAGTCACCTGACAGGTAGAAGATAAAAAATATGAAAATAAAAAGTAAAACATCTACTAGCAGTCATCATGTTGTAGTCATGCTATGCTTCATATCATGACAAGGATCTGATATCTAAAAATTTTTATACAAAACACGTGAAACAGTGCCTACTCTAAAATCTAATCACAGATATCCTAAACTAAGGTGCATATATGTTAAACATAAAAATACAATAGCTAAGATAACGTAATAACAATTATATCATCTCAACCTGTCATAATAGAATAGTGCCTTCAACACATTGGCCATTAAGGTCCACATAGGACCTAGCGTTTAATAGATCTCTTTTTTAACCATGGTCTCAAAGGAACACTTTCATTCAGCCCTCGTTCACGATGGGCTGCAAGGCGCAAAATCCATTCAATCTCTGATAACTCAGTTTGATTTACTAGATCCCCCCCCCCTTGAACTCACTTTCTGTACATGTAATACTTGAAACATAAAAGTGTGCTGGGCAAATTGTAACATGTGCTTAGAGATTGCGCTACAGGTGTCCAATCTATTATAGCAATAAAAGTGATCCCGAATACGTTCTCTCAAGGAACGATTGGTCTTACCTACGTAAAACCTGAAACATCTTTGACAGGTAGCGACATACACAAGATTCCTTGTGTTACAATCTGCCTGACATCTGATCTGCCAAAGCTTACCGTCGTTGGAATTCCTAAAAAATCTGGACGTGTCCACATAGGGACACTGGGGGCATGATCCACACCTTCTGGTACCTAAGTCAACTGCTGTACACTCCGACATATTCAAAGAAGATAGATTAGGAAAGCACAATTCTTGTTTTAAACTTTTAGAGTTGTTGAAAACATATCTCGGACAGTTTCCTACTATCCTACATGTATCCTTGTTGGTGGTCAGAATGTTCCAATTGTTCATTATCACATTCTGAACCATTCCCAAATTTTTAACATAAGGTAAAAGTATCTGTTGTTGTGTGTTAGCTGTATCACATACCTTCCTGCTATATGAATGTTTACGATCTGAATAATATGGCTTGCCCTTACTATTCCTTAATCTAACAACATCATTGCATACTGTCTCAACCACTGTAGGATCATAACCCCTGCTATATACATCATGTCTCAGTTTATTTAATTCCTGATGGAAAGAGGCATCATTAGAACAAAGTCTGGATATCCTCAGTCCCTGTCCTTTAACCACATTGGTAAAAGTTCTGGGGTGGTGCATGCTATCAGCCTGCAAAATGACGTCCTATGGCATTCCTTCCTGTAGACGTTGGTATTGTAGATACTGCTTTCACGGACTATAGTTACATCTAAAAAATCAATGGATTCAAAAGAATGATCCATCGTAAATTTCAGGAAACAGTCCAATCCATTAATATATTCCAAAAAGGATCCCAGCTCTGCCACAGTGCCCTGCCATAGGAGAAAGAGGTCATCCACGAACCGTCTATAAAAGACGACCTGTGGATTGGATAACAAGACCTCTCTCTCCCAGGCAGCCAACACAAGGTTGGCATATGTGTTGGCACAACTGGTGCCCATCGCCACACCAGTACATTGCCTATATATCCTCTCTGCAAACATAAAAAAGTTGTTCTCAAGCACAGTTTCAAGGAGCAGCATCAAGAAGTCAACCTCAGTAAGAGACATAGTTTCACACAACAGATCTTTAACCATTGCAATTCCATCAGCATTAGGTATGCAGGTAAACAAGGACACAACGTCAAGGGTAACCATAATAAGAGTCTCTACACTACCAAATTCAGAAACAACGTTATACAGGTCAGTCAAAAAATGTCCAGTGTCTCTCAGTACATACTGAAACCTATTGAGTGTTGTCCTCAGCCTACTGTCCAGGTAGATGGAAATAGGTTGGGTAATCCAACCCTCCCCTGCTACAATAGGCCTAAGGGGAGGTCTGGTTGTGTTTTTATGGACTTTGGGTAGTCCGTTAATAGAAGGTATCACAGGATGAACAACCTCAAAGTAATCATACAAATCTGATGTCAAAAGTCCTAAAGATTTGCACTCAGACAACATATTATATATCGTGGAACATGATCTCTTTATATCTAACATGGTTACCTCAGTGTAGGCATCAGAATTTAACATGCTAATCATAGAATTCACATAGAAGTCTCTGTCCATAACAACTATTAGTCCACCTTTGTCTGCAGGTCTTATAATAATCTGATTATTGTTCTTCAGAGAGGAAATAGCATTAAGCTCAGGCAGAGTCAAGTTGTCAGCAATGTCATTCGTTGGACCCTTAAAGCTGTCATAGAGCTCATTTTCTACAGCTTTAACAAATAAGTCAAGCTCAGGTGTCAAACGAGGGTTAACTAAACTTTTAGATTTAAAAGTCTGCTCACCTTGGGTCACCACATCTTTAAATAGCAGCTTGAGATTCACATTCCTAGCAAATGATCTAACTGCTAGAGAAATCTCACTGATATCAGCTCTCCTGCTGGGAACGAAGGACAAACCTCTGTTGAGGACACATAATTCAATGTCAGATAGTACAGAACTGGATATATTCCAGACTAACGACTCAGCCCTCCTGCATTGTTGGTCCAATGCTCCATATTGATTTCCCGACGTTTGGCCCCTCTGCTGTAATCCAGGTCTACCGACCTCTTCCTCCCCACTCGAATGGGGAGGGGGGCAGCAGGAAAATCCCGTTGACCCGTGGTCTTCAATTTGTCCAGTTGTATCTTCCGTCATACCGCTGTCCCGGTATTATCAGATGTCTCATCACTCATATCTCGTGCATTACGATCTTCCGCTGGGGTGAAATACACTGACGTAACCGATTTAGGAGAAGTCAACGGCTCACATAACGCATCATGCACGTTGATCTGAGGGACGCTTCCCTCATTAGCCATATTTCCCTGCTGTCGAGTGATATCAATTACTCGAGGCCTCACATCACTGAGTACGCCATCACTACTGCCCTGTACTGCACTCACACCCCTGCTGGTTCTCTTATAATCAGGCCGATTATCATTGCTGCTGGTATTGTTTCTGACCACATCATTCGTTCTAGGCCAGACAAAAACATTGTTGTTATCAAAGTCCTTCCTGTCCCTGACAAGCTTCTTCTTTTTTTGAGCCAATAAGTTCATTTCATACCTCGTTACTCGATCCATTAGCTCATGCAGGAACAAGTCAGTAACATCATTACCTACAAGCTCTATTAACTTGGCCTGTTGTTCAACAATAGCATCAAGAATCTCAAGTTCTTTAGGTTTAAAGAAGTCAACAAGTAACTCCATATATGCCATATTTGCTTTTAAGTTAATTCTTTGCCATTGCACCAATAAGTCCGGGTATACATTGCCATACGTTGGCATATTTAATATACGGAGCCCTCTCGGGATTACCTTGTTTTGTATGCTGGCCTCCATATGATAGCGTTGGCACTGTAAACACTTGTACTTGAAAAATTATTTTCTATCTCTTTTAATCTGCCTCGCCATAATTTCCTTATCCGGATTCAAGCTCTCATTCGCAGCTGGCAGGTTCATGTCAAAAGCCAGTAATGGGTTAATAGTGTCTCTCAGAACATGCCTCAATGAACCAAGCGAGCCCAACACCATCCGTTCCGATTGACCATTACGATCCTTGTCAGCCATATCTTCCATCCCAAAAAATATGAGAAAAACAACAAACAAATTCCCAACTTGATATATCAGCAAAGCAGACCCAACAGGAAGATACAGCCAGTACTCCACTCCAAACGACTCAAATCCAGTAAAACTCCAAAATCGAGCACGATATATTCAAGAAGAATTTTATTGACGTTAGCGCTTTCACAGGTACCCCTGCTTCATCAGACGTTACAAATAAATCATCTCCATGCAGCATTATATACCAAATTTTGAAATACATCATTTCCTGTTCAACCTCACTTCCTATTAAAATAAGACAAACTCTGCCTTAAAGTGATATTAATCCTATAAACATCAGCCACACACATAAAACTAAATTAAACAACTAGACGTCTTTCAAAACTAATATCTGACAAACATAATAAAATCCTTCATCAAACATACAATGTATATATAAAATCAGTCACCTGACAGGTAGAAAATAAAAAATATGAAAATAAAAAGTAAAACATCTACTAGCAGTCATCATGTTGTAGTCATGCTATGCTTCATATCATGACAAGGATCTGATATCTAAAAATTTTTTTTTTTTTTTTTTTTTTTATACAAAACACGTGAAACAGTGCCTACTCTAAAATCTAATCACAGATATCCTAAACTAAGGTGCATATATGTTAAACATAAAAATACAATAGCTAAGATAACGTAATAACAATTATATCATCTCAACCTGTCATAATAGAATAGTGCCTTCAACACATTGGCCATTAAGGTCCACATAGGACCTAGCGTTTAATAGATCTCTTTTTTAACCATGGTCTCAAAGGAACACTTTCATTCAGCCCTCGTTCACGATGGGCTGCAAGGCGCAAAATCCATTCAATCTCTGATAACTCAGTTTGATTTACTAGATCCCCCCCCCCTTGAACTCACTTTCTGTACATGTAATACTTGAAACATAAAAGTGTGCTGGGCAAATTGTAACATGTGCTTAGAGATTGCGCTACAGGTGTCCAATCTATTATAGCAATAAAAGTGATCCCGAATACGTTCTCTCAAGGAACGATTGGTCTTACCTACGTAAAACCTGAAACATCTTTGACAGGTAGCGACATACACAAGATTCCTTGTGTTACAATCTGCCTGACATCTGATCTGCCAAAGCTTACCATCGTTGGAATTCCTAAAAAATCTGGACGTGTCCACATAGGGACACTGGGGGCATGATCCACACCTTCTGGTACCTAAGTCAACTGATGTACGCTCCGACATATTCAAAGAAGATAGATTAGGAAAGCACAATTCTTGTTTTAAACTTTTAGAGTTGTTGAAAACATATCTCGGACAGTTTCCTACTATCCTACATGTATCCTTGTTGGTGGTCAGAATGTTCCAATTGTTCATTATCACATTCTGAACCATTCCCAAATTTTTAACATAAGGTAAAAGTATCTGTTGTTGTGTGTTAGCTGTATCACATACCTTCCTGCTATATGAATGTTTACGATCTGAATAATATGGCTTGCCCTTACTATTCCTTAATCTAACAACATCATTGCATACTGTCTCAACCACTGTAGGATCATAACCCCTGCTATATACATCATGTCTCAGTTTATTTAATTCCTGATGGAAAGTGGCATCATTAGAACAAAGTCTGGATATCCTCAGTCCCTGTCCTTTAACCACATTGGTAAAAGTTCTGGGGTGGTGCATGCTATCAGCCTGCAAAAATGACGTCCTATGGCATTCCTTCCTGTAGACGTTGGTATTGTAGATACTGCCTTCACGGACTATAGTTACATCTAAAAAATCAATGGATTCAAAAGAATGATCCATCGTAAATTTCAGGAAACAGTCCAATCCATTAATATATTCCAAAAAGGATCCCAGCTCTGCCACAGTGCGCTGCCATAGGAGAAAGAGGTCATCCACGAACCGTCTATAAAAGACGACCTGTGGATTGGATAACAAGACCTCTCTCTCCCAGGCAGCCAACACAAGGTTGGCATATGTGTTGGCACAACTGGTGCCCATCGCCACACCAGTACATTGCCTATATATCCTCTCTGCAAACATGAAAAAGTTGTTCTCAAGCACAGTTTCAAGGAGCAGCATCAAGAAGTCAACCTCAGTAAGAGACATAGTTTCACACAACAGATCTTTAACCATTGCAATTCCATCAGCATTAGGTATGCAGGTAAACAAGGACACAACGTCAAGGGTAACCATAATAAGAGTCTCTACACTACCAAATTCAGAAACAAAGTTATACAGGTCAGTCAAAAAATGTCCAGTGTCTCTCAGTACATACTGAAACCTATTGAGTGTTGTCCTCAGCCTACTGTCCAGGTAGATGGAAATAGGTTGGGTAATCCAACCCTCCCCTGCTACAATAGGCCTAAGGGGAGGTCTGGTTGCGTTTTTATGGACTTTGGGTAGTCCGTTAATAGAAGGTATCACATATATATATATATATATATGTGTGTGTGTGTGTGTGTGTGTGTGTGTGTCTAATTCCTGTCTATTATATTAATTTTATAAAACTCAAAAAAGTGCTGTGCTTAGCTGGCTATCTAGGCTCCCCCATTTTCTGAAGCTGTATTGGCATGAGGGTTCAAATCCTGACATTTATAGAAATTTGTGATGTGTACTATCAATTTTGTGCTTTTACAGATTTTTGTGCATGCGTTCCTTAGTTTTAATATCTTTTAATCTTTGTCTTCTTTTAATTGCACTTTTGTATGATTATGCGTCATCCCTAGAAATGGTTTGGCTAAGCTTATCTTTTTTGCACGATGCACAACATTGTGAAACAGGGAAAAAACAGATTGCCTAGAAAGCAGACATCCAAAAATAAAAAATGGATACATTTAATTAATGTTCTTAGCCATCAACGAAAAGACAGTCTGGAGTACAGATGGGGCTGGGGTATTGTAGCAAACACTAGCAATGTAGCTCCCATTTGCGCACTCCTTCCCTGCATCCAAACAGGTCTATCTCGCATGAGTGTACACTTTGTTAACCATCTTGCAAATCCAATGCTCATTGCTCTATGGAATTGTAGATATGATATGTTACTATTGGTGTTAATTGTCCATTTTCTTTGTATGACCTAAAACTACATGTGGAAACATTGCAATATATTTACAATACATCCACCCCCCCAACCACCCCAAACAATCACTACAACTCTGGGATCTCATTACTTTTTTCACACATATATCAACTACAATACAAAATGTTAAACATAATGTTGTGTGCTCACTCATGGCCAGGGTCACTTGGTGGTGCTCTCAGCCTTGTTCTGCAAAACTCAAACAGACAAATATGCTCAATAAGGATACTTTTGTTATTACACAGCTAGGGTTCAAACAGCCTACTGCTGTTAGGCTACCAGCCTCAGATTACACTATGAAGCAATGTACCTATGCAGGCCTCCGAACCTCTTGTTTCCCACATGGCCTGCCAATGTCAGCTACTATAAGTTCACCTGCAGTCCAGACAAAATCAGACTTGTGGCATGGCATGTGTATTAATTACTGTGTTCTGTAGTCTGTGTACTTAGGTAGGGGTTCTATTCTTCCTGCAGTCAAGTGTGTGTGTGTGTGTGTGTGTGTGTGTGTGTGTGTGTGTGTGTGTGTGTGTGTGTGTGTGTGTGTGTGTGTGTGTGTGTGTGTGTGTGTGTGTGTGTGTGTGTGTGTGTATACAGAAGATCAGAAGTGTGTATCCCACAGTTACTTCTCCAATGGCATGGCTTGCCAGTTTTTGAGACTTGCAGAAGCCTACAAATCCATTTCATGCAGGCCTCCCATTGTGTCCCACATGGCCTGATGATGTCATCTACTATAAGTTCACCTGCAGTCCTGACAAAATCAGACATGTGCTGTGGTACATGCATTATATACTGTGTTCTGTAGTCTGTGTACTTAGAGGTTATATTCTCACCGCAGTCAAATGGGGGGATGGTATGTGCGTCAGCTGTTGTCTGACTTTACAGTGAGCCTTTTACTGGTGGGACAATGTTATCTTGTCCTCTACCAACACTGCTGATGTCATCATCTATAAAGTGTTGTCCAACACACTCCAAGTCAGCAATGAGCTGTGGAACTTTCATTAAATAGTGTGTATAGTTAGATAGGTAGAGGTTCTAGTCTCACTGCAGTTAAATGGGGGGTTGGTGTGTGTGTGTGTGTGTGTGTGTGTGTGTGTGTGTGTGTGTGTGTGTGTGTGTGTGTGTGTGTGTGTGTGTGTGTGTGTGAGAGCTGTTTCTGGACTTTACAATGAGCCTTTTAAACCAACCTGTGGGATACTGTTACCTTGTCCTCAGCAGACACTACTGATGTCATCATTTATAAAGTGTTGTCTGACTCGCTCCAATTCAGATTTGTGCCTTGGAGCACACATTAAGTACTGTGTTCTGTAGTGTGTGTACTTAGACATGTAGGGGTTCTAGTCTCACTGCAGTTAAATGGGGTGGTGTGTGTGTGTGTGTGTGTGTGTGTGTGTGTGTGTGTGTGTGTGTGTGTGTGTGTGTGTGTGTGTGTGTGAGCTGTTGCTGGACTTTACAATGAGCCTTTTACACCAGCTTGTGGGACACTGTTATCTTGTCCTGGACAGACAAGCATTTATCATTGCTATGTTATACAGTAAGCAAAAGTATCTGCTGTCTACAAATACAAAAGTGAGGACCCAGAACTGGAAGATCACCCTCCTTAGCCTAAATAAGTAAATAAGACAATGTGTGCAATCTTTCACCACAGCCCCTATTTTCTGTTTTTTTTTTTTTTTCTTTTCCCCAGGGTACAGTGAGGTAAGCCTGGCCCATGGAATCCACCTGCCCCCACTCCACTGGCTGTGGCACCATGGCCCAACACATCAGATCCGCAAGCTGGTAACACCCCTTGTGCCAACCCTGCAATATCTGGCCCCTCAGTTACTTCTGCCCAGGAAAACAGGCCTGCTCCCTCTGGGAGCAGTGGCAGAGTGGAGATTTTTTCACCTGAGAAGAACTGCCAGGGATGGTGCATAGAATTGTGTGCCACACTGTGGGCACATGCCTATGCCGGATGGGGAGACTACTCTCTATCATTGTACTGAATAACACAAGGAGATGCAGATGTCAGACACTGAAGCCATCAGTGCAGTGAGGTGACAGTGATGACAGGTCAGTGAGTGAGTGAGGACTCAGTTCTCACTGTCACCCAGCTTAACATCCATGAGTTTGCAAGGTCCACACCCTTACCCCCAACTGTGGTGTTCACCCACCTCTTGTGTTCTTCACCATCCCTGTGTCTTGTCTTGTATGTCCTGTCTGTCAGCAATTGGTTCCTCACCTTGCCAACTTACCTGCCCCAGACATACCTACGTCCCTTCGCCAACATTCCTCTCTCTCTGCAGAAAAAAAAGCACCTGTCCTAAAAAAAATAAATCATCCAATACATAGCTCTCCATGTTACAAATGTGTCTACTTGACACAGTTTATTCTGTCTAATTGGCCATATGGCATTATTACATTGTTGTCCTCTCTCTCTCTCTGGAGGTGACAGTCTAAATTCAGCTACTTTTCTGTACATATGATCAGTTTTTCAGGGCACATTCTCAGTATATGTCATATATTAACAATGCATACACGTGTTGTTGCCCCCAAACAATACAACCCTGGGAGCTCAGAATTTTTTGCACACATATATCAACCACACTAAAAGTGTAATATATAATGTTATGTGCTCCCTTTTAGAGAGGTCCAGATGGTCATGCTGACAAGCTTGCTCTGCTAAACTCAAACATCCAACTATGCTCAATAAGGGTACTTGTGTTTTCATTCAGCTAGACTTCTACAAACCTAGGACACACTCTACAGTTAGGCTATGGGCCTCATATGAACCTATGAATCTATGTGCCTATGCAGGCCTTACAACCTGTTGTCCCCCACATGGCCTGCTGATGTCATCTACTATAAGTTCACCTGCAGCCATATAAAAGGCAGACTTGTGCTATGGCACTTGTGTAAAGTACTGAGTTCTATAGTCTGTATACTTAGATAGGTAGGGGTTCTGTTCTCACTGCAGTCAACTGGATGCATTTTCTGTCTCTACTCAACAGAGTAGATGTGTTATCCTGCAGTTACCTCTCCAGTGGAATGACTTGCTAGTCTTTTCATACTTGCAGAAGCCTACACATCCATTTCATGTAACCCTCTCAACCTCTTCTCTCCCACATGACCTGCTGATGTCATCCAGTATAGGTTGACTTGCAAACATGTAAATGTCAGATATGTGCTGTGGCGCTTGTGTATAGTACTGTGTTCTGTAGTCAGAGTACCTAGATACATGGGAGGTCTGTTCTCACTGCAGTCAACTGTGTGTGTGTGTGTGTGTGTGTGTGTGTGTGTGTGTGTGTGTGTGTGTGTGTGTGTGTGTGTGTGTGTGCAGATGTCACAGTAGGTTCACAGGAGGTTACTAGGTAGAGGACAGGTGACAGGTATGCTTTGAGTTATGTCTGGTGGGGACAGGGTGGTGAAGGTTGCTCCAAACTGTCTGGTAGCAGTTTGGCAATATCCTCGGGGTCAGTATGTGTTTGGCACAAAGCTGGGCTTTCACGTTTAGATTTCTGACATAGCTAAAGAATGGCTCCACATTATCTTTAGCTAGGGATGCTACTTTAGGTTTGTACGTAGCTTTAGAGGACTTTTCAAGATAGATAATTACCTTGTTTAAGCTGTGGTGGGTGTCCTTCCTCTTCTGAGTCAGTTATGTCTTGTTCACAGACATTACTTTCTTCCACTTGTATAACCTATGTATGCTTGATGCCGACCAGGGTGGCTTTTTTTCTGTGAGGATCTTGTTTTGATCCATTCATGTTCAGCCAACTCTGTACATTTGTATGGCTATTTATACAGGCCATTTGTGTACACCTCTGTATAGCAGTTATTGTTGGCAGTGGTAGCAGGGGGTTTGCAACTCTTTATGGAATGGTTAGGAGCTTATAGTTTGCTTTGGATAAATGTTTCATCCTTTCTGCTCTTGATGGGATGTTGGGTATAATTGTGAATTTGGACAAGACTGAATTGTGATCTGACTTGACCAGGGGGGGCAATACACAGGGGTTAATGCAGAGAACCACTATGTTGGACAGTACTATGTCTAGGACATTCAAGCCCTTTGTGGGGGGTGCAGACTATCTGTTACACAACATGTGTATTAACAAAGTCCAGGAACATTATGGTGAGTGTGTTTGTGCACATATATGACTCCAAATTGATGGAAGGATAGTTAAATTCACACATGACCAAGGTGTTTGGCTGTGTAGTGAATGACTCAATTAGGTCCAAGTAGGCAGAGTGGTCCTCATGAATCATGGTGGAGGATCTGTAGCTATCAATGATATGGAAGGGGGTTTTATATACAGTTAGTTGGACTTGAAGTATTGCTACAGAGTCATACTCTTTGACCAGCCTTGCAATGCATTTGTCTTTAATGAAGATGTATAAACCTCTGCCTTTGGTTCCTTCATGCTCATTTTGAGGTGTGAACATGTGGAATGCATTGTACCCCTGCATGGCCAGGATGCCTTCTGTGACCTTGAACCATGTCTGTGTGATTGCATAGACATGGGCATCTCCCAAGGTAAGGCGTTCTTCCAGTGAGTACAGTTTCTGATTTACACTCCTTGCATTAAGCAGCATAACCTTCAGTTTGTCTGTGGTGGATTCCTTTACTTTGGGACTTTAGTTGTTCTGACATTGTCTACAAAGGCTACTATGGGGGAAGCAAGCACCTTCATATAGGTCCATAGGTTGGTACTAGGCTATCGGCCCTAGGGCCTATACAAGCCTAGCCATAACAATTCCCTGGATATTTCTTCCCACAATATTTACTTCCCTGACCCCCTGTCTAGCAGGGTGACTGACACGATCCCCAGGGTGAATTTCCTATCTCCCATCCAATTGTCAAGGTTCCTTTTGAAGAAGGCCAAGGAGGCATTCTGCTTGACATGTATGGGCAGTCAATTCCAGAGTATGGGGAGTCCCTGGGTCAGGAACCTAACCCTTCAGCATGTTTTGTTCATTGTGATGACAGGGTTTAGATCTCTGGAGCATATGGCTCTGAGGGATTGGGATTTCTCTAAGTAGAACATGTCCAATAGCTCAGGGTTTGACATGGCCTTGTATGTTAAGCAGAGATCTCCTCTGAGTAGACAATATGCCACAGAGTATAGCTGGTGTTTTTTTAGACAGTCAGCATAGGGCATTTGCTTTAGGCCTATGATTCTTTTAGTATGGTATTTCTGAAGACTTTCCAACTGTTGCAGATGTCTTGTGAGGTACATACCAAATGGGGCGTTGTACTCAATAATGGGTCTAAAGAGGGATGAGTACAGTCGGACAATGACCTCCTTTTTTCTGGATGAAAAGCCCTTAGTGATGAGGTGTGACACATAGAAGGATTTCCTGACTGCTGTGACAATATGGTTATCGAAGGTGAGACCACTGTCCACCTGTGTCCCTAAGTCTCTCATCACACTTTTAGTGTTTAGTGTACTGCCACCTATGTGATAATTCATGGGTACATGTTTTTTCTCAAAGAGGATAACTATACATTTCTTGGCATTAAGCTTGAGCCCATGGCTCTGGCACCAAGCATCTGTTTCTGTAAGGCCCTTTTGTAGAATATCCACATCATTTGTGGATTCAGTAATGGCTCCCAGTTTGCAGTCATCTGCAAACTTTGTTAGCCAGAGTCCCTTAGTGTTGGCCTGTACTTTAGAGAAGTAGATGCCAAACAAGAGCGGTCCTGGGACTGAACCCTGAGGTACTCCACTTGTCACTTTTCTGGAGCTGGATTTGGAGTCAGCTACTTTTACAGTCCGGGTTCTGTCAGTAAGCCAGTTGGCAACCAATCAAGTGATGTAGGGATTTATGCCCAGCTTAGCAAGTTTATCTATGATTCCAGAGTGGGGGACAGCATCAAAGGCTTTGGCAAGGTCCAGATAGGCTGTGTGGACTGCTTTACCCTCGTCTACAGCTCTGGAGACTGTGAGGTAAGTCTGTAGTTGTTCACTGAAACATGGGCTATGACAAAGTCATAACAGTCCTTGTTGTTGAAAGACTTGAGTGCGTGCATGATCTGATGGACCACGGCACTTGACAGGCATCTGACTGTGACCTTCTCCTTGTCCAGCCTGGTGTCTCATTATGGAGTTGCTTATGAGCAAGACATTTGGTTTTGAGGTGGTTTGCCTGAGGAGCTTATTGGCTGAGACACTGGTGTGTGTATTATTATGTGTAATTGATTATGTGCAGTTGATTCTGTTGTGTCTGCACTGTATACAGTACATTTGCACTTGGGAGGTCTCCAATCTTCAGTTAGGTTTCTAGAGAGTACCTTTGCGCATGTGGGTTTATGTGCTCTGAGCTTATGTGCAACAGGCAAATTGTATTTGCTCATGTTTGATATCTGGTTTGTTGCTATGTGAGAGAATTGATTCCAAATTCACAGTATAGATACAGCTCTCACGTGTTGTATTAGTTTCTTTTAGCAGTAACTGGCTGTCAGTATACATGAGGCAATTGCTCTGTTGCCTCAGGATGCCCATGTAAATCAGGCTGCCTGGAGAAATGGTGGAAAATTGTCCATCCATTATGGAAGGTATATACTGTAGCACCTAGTGGGGAGTGGGCTAGATGGACAAGGTTTTGGTGTAAGACTATCAAAATTTGTCTATTCTATGGAGGGCTAGGGTTACAAAAATGAGTCAATGTTTCACAATACAAAACTGAGCTGCTTGCAGGGCAGCAGTGCAAGCTATGAGCAGCCACTGTAAACTGAGCGCAAACACCCCAAAACACAATGATGGAATACAAGTGAAGTTAAACTAAACAAGTAAAAAAAGGGAAAGACCAACAGTGAGCCTTATTCCAACAATCCTCAAGTCAGATGCATTCTTGGCTGCACAGTTCTGCCACAAGGGTGGAGGGGGCCTTCTTAATGTAAGAGGACTGGTTTTAGTGCTCCAATGATACCAAACAGTTTAGATTCAGCAAGCCTGAAATCGAGCCTATGCTATAAATTGCAGAAGTACTAGAAATCCAAAGTCTAGAAAATCGCAATCACAACAGAAGAAGAAACAGTTTAAATAAAGCAGCAATTCAGTAGAATACTCCAACAAGAGTGTAAACAATAAACATTCCTAGTGTGCAATAAGTGGTCTGGAACAAAAGTGCTTAAACCAGAACTAAGACACTTTCAGAATAACAGACACAATAAGCCTTCAACCCGCAATTCCCAGCTCAGAAGGCCAGATGCTACCCTCTCCTCCCACCAAAGTGTAGACTACAAACCTTCTTAATGCAAGACTACTGGCCTGAATCCCAAGTGCTTAAACCAAAAGTAATAGGCTTAGAATAACAGTTATAATGTAAAGTGATACCAGACAGTGACATGTCTTTTAATCTACCCACATAGATCATGTCATGTTTAGTAGGTCCTGTGTTATCTTGATGAGAAAGCCTTGTGGTCTTTCCAGCTGCTGCATGTGTCTGCTGAGGTTCCTACAAAAGAGAGAATTATACTGTATTACTGCTTTGATGAGTTTGACTACAGTGCTGTCATACAATCTTGAGATCTGAATCTGAATGTGATGGTGTGCCTTATGATGTGCACCATACATATGTACTGGAAAACATTAAAGAGAAAAGCTATAAAGTAATGACACACATTGCAGTTCCTGACCTCACAACCCTTACAAGAGAATAAACTAGAAAGTACTGTCATGATAATGCTATCCACTGTATCATTTGGCAAGGCAAATATAACTGACAGGTACAATTATCAGTTCAACACCACAAATGCAGATATACTAGGCACTAATGTAGCCATGCTATGCACCCTGTGCATTAGACACAAAGTTTTTGCATCCCTGAATCCCAAAGACAGAAAACAGGGATATGACATAGTTATCAATTGCTCAGGGTGCTAGGGAGGGAAGGGGGCAGGAGGCCTAGGCTGGCAGAAAAGGTCGGCGAGTGTGTGTGTGTGTGTGTGTGTGTGTGTGTGTGTGTGTGTGTGTGTGTGTGTGGAGGCTCTTCCTGGGACTGAGACAGAGGTGCACCCACATCAATGACATATTGTGGGCCACTCTGCTGTGAGTTGTCCTGTGACAGAAGATTCATCAGGAATTCCTCATTGGGGTGAGAGGTGGTTCTGCAGCAGGCCCACTTCTAGTTACCCTTTGTTCTCAGGCAACAGCAGCTGTATGTCTCTTCTATGCAAATGTGAGCATGTCAGTAGCCCTCTGACTCACCTGCTTACAAGTACAGCCATGGATGCCCACGGCATTTATGTTAGTAACGATTTGCTGCCATATCCTTAGCCTCTCTGGCATATTGGGATGACACCTTCTAAGGAGAAAAGTGCCATGTTAATGTAGCACGTCCAGTATGATTGTGTTTTTTCCTCACTGAAGGGAGGAGTCTGTGCCTCAATGACATTTTTGGTCCTAAAACATAGCAGAATGATAATACACATAACTATCACATAATGGCAAAGTAACTGTTACCAGATAAAACATTTAAGGTACGCAGTCAGTAGTACCCACTGGAAAAACATAACATATAATATATGTGAAATACTAACAACAGGCAGGATGCAGAACAAGGACAGTAGCAAGGGCAACATGTGCTTGTATGTGCCATAGCAGCAAATCAACTGTGCCCCCGCCATCCAAAAAGAACAGTCCATTCTAGTTTGTGACATAACAGTAACTTCTCTTTGCTTACCCCACCCACTAAAGAGCAGGCACATGAACCATATTGCTTATAAAACACATTTGACACGCTAAGCATGCATTCAAAGGACCCGTCTCTGAAACATTTGTACATATGTATCACACAGCTTATTATTTTCGTGTATTGTCAATCATTTGTACCTCTGAAATGGTTGACAAACATGACCACACCTTCAGTACACTTCTAACTAGTGCATACAGATAACAATGTAAAAGGCTTTGCTTGACATTATTCATTAATATAATCCAGCATATAAATTATATAGGCAAAAAAATGACAGCATACCTGCTGGAGTTCAATACTCCTCTGTAAATATAGCTTGGGGAATATTTTGCTTTGCTGAACACGTAGCAAGTATCCTGACCATCAGTTTGGCTAGTTACACATTTGCTTTTTTATAATGGAGTAGATTATTAATGGACTGCATCTCTCTAGGCTGTGTTTCAGAGATGCTAATTACAGCACAAGCAGCTGAATTGCATGTTAGTCTGGTGAAGGTATTCAAGAAGTTATAACACAGCCATTTTGACTCCATGCTGTGTTTTCTGTGGATTTCAAAAGTTGTGGAGTACAGACACAGAAATTCTAAACAGACAGAATGTTAGGAGCTGCTGCTGCTTAACTCCATTTGTATGGGCTACAGGCTGTAGGCAATTCTGCTGCTGCTGTCAACAGGCCTAGGCCGAGACAGAGAAGATGTTTCAGGCCACATTTAACTTATCACGACATCCATGACATGGACATTGTAGAGTGCTACAGGGTGGACAGGGACACAGTACAGGAACCCTGTAACCTCTTCCAGCCTCACCTCAGAGCTACAGCCCTTACATCCCCATGTATTGGCTGTATACTGCTTGCATCACAGTCAGCACTGAATTAACACTGTGTCAGCTGCTGCATTTATACTATATTGTATAATAATATTATGACATATACTTGTACTTCATCTCTTGTTACAGTAAGCAACTACCAAGTGAGAGATTTGTACAGAAATTGTCACATGTGAGAGCAGAGAGCTATTTGACTTGTATGTGTCCATTAGCAACTAGTAGGCCGTTGCTAAGTACTAGGCCTCAGGCCTCAAAGATTCACACATACCTCCTCAAAGAAATGATGATCACTGTGTGCCCTGAGTTTAGCACCAAACGTTTGAAATGGGATACATAGTAGTTTCTGGCTTCACCACCCTCACAAGATCAAACCAGCAGGATACAAAACAAGGAGAGTTACAAGAGCAACATAGCCTTGTTTCTGCTATAACAGTAGACGAGCCTTGCTCCACCCCTTTGAAAGAACATTATACCCTCGCATGTTCCATGATAGGATCCCACCTTTGTTACCCACCCCAAAACAGCAGCCTGCACTTGTTCATGGCATCCAACCTTCCATTAATTTCATGGCAACTGCATATCATATTGTCCCCAGTGAATATCCTCACACATTGTAAGGTAAATGATATAGACTGGCTTACAAATTGCATGTCTCTGAGTACCAGTCAGATAAATGATGAATGACCAAGAAACACAGAAAGGTAGCACACAGCTGCATATTTGCAAGGAATAATCATAGCAGGTTGTGTGATCAGTAAGTGAACTACATCAAAATATATTACGTAGAATACATTTACAAATAACAGATTATGCCGTGATATCAGTGTAGATTCAGTTGCACTAGGTTGTGTGAGAAATCATGACATGTATTTGATGCTAAGGTGTTTGTGAGGCAAACATGGATAAGTCCCCCTCTTGTTTTGTGACCGTGCATTAGTGAGAGTTGGGATCCAGACCTATGTAGTCATATTTCATGTGTACTAACAGCTTACTCTGTATGTCATAGATTGATTTTCCATATTTTAACTAATTCTCCATGTTTTATACCTTTTTCCTTTTGGTTTTTGGGGTGGGCACCATTTACACAATGTGCCACTTAACACAAATGGCTTTGACTATGAGCATTTTGTTTGTGTGTAGAGCAGCAGTGCACAAACTGGATGAATGGGCCACCCAGGTAGCAGACAGGACCCAGACAGCCAGAATCATACACTGGATACAGTCAATTAATAATTTTGGCCTGGATACAGTCAATTAATACTAGTGGCCATTATGCCAACACATTTCCTGGCAGCTCACACTCTCTCATAATGTGTTTGCATGATGGTAAGTGATGCATAACACTTTCAACTGTAGCAAATCCAATAAGTGTGAACTCCCAGTAAGCATGATACCTGTACTTTATGGGAAAACATCATTCTACATTGGTATTGATCTGTGATAGGCATTACTTTTGTTCCTGGAAATTCCATGCTAAAAGATGGGGTGACCAGGATTCCAACGTGTTTGTTGGACTCTGAGTAAATGAACATGGGCCCAGGCTGTTGCTGAGGGGCTATTGTGGCTCGGATTACAAGGCAGAGGCATGGAATAGTGTGGCCCAGGCTCTAACCAGTGCTACTGGTATCCCCTGCAGTGGTGAACAATGTAGGAAGCACTACAGAGACCTCAGAATAAGGAAGAGGTATACCCACGGCCATTGGATTGATGAATGTAGGACTGGGGGCACACTACAGAGACTACTTGTCAGAGTTAAAAGCTGAATATAGCCAGGATTGGTATGCTTAATGGTATTCTGTTGTGTTCTGTTTTTATAGCAGCCATTATAGGCTGGGAACTGAATGTCTGAACCCATGCTGTTAGATTGTCATGGATGCAAGAAGCATGCGATATGTAAACACACACACACACACACACACACACACACACACACACACACACACACACACACACACACACACACACACACACACACACACACACACACAAAGGGTTAGGGTAAGAGAAAAAAGGATGAACATTAGTAACTTCATATGTGACACACAAAGCATTGATACAATTATTTGACTCTATTCTGTTTCCTTTACTTTTAACACTGCAAACCCCTAGCAAGTTTCTTCCTTACTTTTAAGACTACCCAGTTTATAAGAGGCACACTATAGTACAGATTGTAGCCACCAATCCTTGATATGTACATATATTGCACGTATGCATGTTCTAGTCATACTGATTACAGTTTACAGAAGGTCATTTGTGCCACTGGTATAGAGGTATGATGTCACATTCCAATAATAATGAAAAGCTAACAGTACTGTATATTTGGGAAGTGTGGTTGTTTTTGAACCCACAATTGATGACTACTACACTAAAATATTGTACTGTTCTTTTGTACTACAGTCTACTGCATGCATACTTTCTTTTTACAGTTTAGAGGTGCATGCTCACTGTTATTTGAGAATATGGCACCACTGGTTTGTGCTACAGACTAAGGCGCGTATAGTTTCATTTACAGCTGCAATATGCATGCTCAGTTTGATACAACTCTATTAAATACCAGCTAAGTAGTCCTTAACTTTTAATGCTACAAAATTACTATACAAATTATTGTTAGTGTTATTAAAAACTATTTAGACAGTACTGTTCTGATGCATACGTGCAACATGCTGCTTGCATCTTTACTAGATGTGCAGTATAGGACCAAACTGTCGAGCCTCTCTCTTCAGCAGCTGTGGAAAAAACAGAACAGAACACCATTATGAATACCAATCTTAACTATATTCAGCTTTTAACTCTTATAATTACTCACTGAAATTGATAATTACACATCTGTGGGGTGTTTCCTGCCCAACATTCCCATATCCAAAGTTCAAGGGTATCCTGCTTCTTCCTCTGGAGGTCATCAAAATAATATATGCAGCAACTTGGGCCCATGCTCTTTAACTGAGAGTCCAACAAAAATCTTGGACTCCTGGACACCCCAATGCTTCACCCAAAAGTGCACACCCACTCCAGCAACCCCAGACATGCCTGCCATAGTTCAAGCTCAATGTCTAATGAGCATTTCCTACCAATTGCATTTTATATGCTGCAGTTTCCTGCCTATTGCACATTGCATGCTTATTGAGACTGCTCACATTTTAGTTTTGCAATATTTGAAATTATTGCCCATTGCTTACCATTTCGCAAACATGCTAGTTGAGGGTACGCACTGTGTTTGAATGATGTTAAGCAATGAGAAACAAGGACAAGCACTGCAATTTCAATATTATTTGGTATACAGGCACTTGTGTAAATGTGCTACTCAAATGGACCATGTCTATGGTTCTCCAGCACTTACAGCTATTGCCACAAGAAGGTAGAGAAAACAGTTGTGTATGTTGCACTTAACTGCTATAATCTGCAATCTCACAAGAGTAAACAAAATTTGCATACTCTGTATTAGTCAGTGTGCCCCAGACCATCTGCTCTCCCCACCTACACTTAACACCTGCTGCCACAGGACTAGTGGGATGATATCTGCTATCTTAGTAGTTATTGTAAGGTTTGAGATGTTAATCATAAAGTAACGCCACTTACCATGTTTGCTTGCTACACAATATTATTAATTGAATGCATCTGGTCCATATGTGTGGCTAGCTGGGTCTTGTCTACAACCTGGGTGGTCCATTCCTCCAGGCTAAACATATTTATGCCAAGCAGGGCATTGTGGAAACACTGGCAAGACAAAAAAAAAATCAAACAAAAAGAAATTAAAACACACAAGGCCAATTGTGCACAGTTTTGTAGAATGTGCAGATATTTGCAACATATTTTTGGCCTGTTCCTTGTAACATGTGTGGTTTATTGTGAAATCACTGAAGAGTGCAGTCAGTATATAATGGCATACATTTCTGTTCCATACTTCATATCCTTCAGAGCTGTTTGACCACATTAGTGGTACTAAAAGGTTGTGTGGAATGACCAGCATTCAGTATACAGGTTTTGCAGCCAGTAACACCAGGATGATCCGCAAAACCTTTCTTAAGTGCATTGCACATCATTTATGATGTGAGGTTGCGCAATGCCTCATGATGAGCACTATCATGTATGTGAATATACTCCATGTAGGTTCTGCACGGAAAACTAACTACACAGAGTTTATTCCATCTGAACTTATGACTTTATCACCTCCAAGTAGGATCCATGAAACATAAAGGCATTATGAAAATTAACACTTGGCAGCAATAGGAAATTTTCTTGAAAGTTCAGCTGCTTTATTGTACTCAGTCTTTGTAAGTATGTTTACCCACCATTACAAGAAGCATTTGTCATTTTAACACTTAACTATTAAGATTACACTTTATATGAAATGTAGCACCTAAATACAAAAAATGGAATGCAGTTTTAGTTAAACGCTCGGTTTCTAGCGTTTATTGATATTTAAAAAGCTTATTTCATCTGTTTACTGTATTTACATACTATTTGCACTTTTAAAATCGTTTCTGTGAGCATTTAAACTGTTTTAACTGTTGTAGGCTACACACTCAAGTGCAATAGCCATTTTGTTGTGTTTTAAAGTGCTTTTTTTGTTGTATTTGCCTTAAACTTTAAAAAAAAAAAAAAAAAAAAAACTATATCTACACTTGTTTCCTGCCTTTCTCAAGCCAGTAGAGCCCAGTTTGCAGAGTTTGCTGAATCCAGGGCTGTATTGTAGTTTCTGTGTTGCACCATACCTTACTAAGATAGAATGAAGTTTTGCTGTTCACCCGTGAGAGTGAGGAGCTTTGAGCAGCCTATCTGTCCCTGGAGGAGTGGTTTTCAGCTCAGAATTTGTAGTTTATTGTCCATTTTGCGTTAATTTCTATCCCTTTCATCTTTCTGTTATAAAAAATGCATTTGCACGGTTTTGTGCACCTTGCAGTGCTGGCTAGCGAGGGTTAACTATCCCTGGCTCAACAAAGTCTGCTCTTCAGTTTTTCCCTTATAACTAGTCAGTCTTTCAGCCAAAGCACTCAGACCTGCATCTTCTAGCCCAGCACTTGTTCTAAACTGCTGTAGCACTAAATAACCCCCCACACTCAACCCCAAAACAGTCTTTACTACTTCCCCACTTAATAAAAGAAAACAGTCTTTACTACTTATTCAGGTATGTCCAAGGGACAGCTCCCGGTGTACTCTCCAACCTACCTGATGAACCTGGGCATCTTGAGGCAATGTTACAACTGCTTCATGTACACAGACAACCCTCTCCTCCTACCACCAAACACTAATACATGCGAGAGATGCACTTATACAGCCAATCTAGAGGCAAAGCTCTCTCCAACCAAGACTGGAACAGACAGTCAAGAGGAGAAGGTAATAACACACAGCACCCCACTCATTTCACATAGACCTACTAAACCAACACCTCCAAAACCCACACATAGAAACACCAAGACATATACGGAGGCTCTGAATAAAAATCTAAATCTGCCTAGGCAACTGAGACCTCTGAGACAGACACACAAGCAACCTCCTCCCACCAACACATCCCAAACAACACATAGCCCACAAACTCAGTGTGCCACACAACCACAGCCCATAAGGCAAAACAACATACCCAACACATTAGTCATAGGTGACTCTATAATCAGGCACACTGACGTCCCACTTACCAGGCTGGACAAAGAGAAGGTTACTATCAGCTGCTTGTCGGGTGCCAGAATCCTGTACATAATGCATGCACTCAGGTCACTGCAAAGCAAGTACAAATATGATTCTCTCATTGTCCATGTTGGTGTGAATGACCTGAGACTTACCTCCCTGGACTACATGAAAAGAAACATAATAGAGCTTTCCAATCTTGTAGCCCAGGCAGATATGACCCTAGCCCTGAGTAGCATCCTGCCTTCACCAAGAATGATACCACAGTACAAGGATAAAATGATCAACTTCAACAATTGGCTAAACTTCTAGGATCCAGTATCTGTCTGCTTGGGATGACATACTTGACAGGCCACGATGCTTCACCAAAGATGGCCTGCACCTGTCATCCCTGGGATTCCGGATATTGGCCAAGGCTCTTGCCGCCCCCATAGTGCCTTTTTTAGGCAAAGCTCAAAAGACAAACCCACCACCATAAAACCTACAAGTGAAAAAAAAAAACTGAGGGTAATGCTGCTCAATGCTAGGAGTCTAAACCACAAAATGCACTCACTTGTAATGGAGAACATTGATATCTGTGCAGTGACTGAGACCTGGTTCAAGGCTCCTGAGAGCACCCCAGCACTACCAGGTTATAATTCATACCACACGTTTCAGCCACAAAACTCGGACCGAAACACTAAGGGCAGAGGTGTGCCATATTCATCAAGGATATCCACACCTCCAGGCTAGTTGCACAACACAATGCCTCTGAGGTAATCCAGGTGCAACTAACCCTGGGCAAAAATGCATTCCAAATTGTAGCTTGTTATAGATCCCCCACCATGATCCAGGACTCACACTCCTCGTTCCTGGAGACATTGGAAAAAATGAGGGTCCAAACAGATACCCTAACAATGGGTGATTTCAGTTACCCTAACATAAACTGGGAAAACTACTCTTGTACTAATCCCCTTGCGCAAAGATTCCTGGAATTTATAAACTCTAATGCCCTGAATCAACTTAACACCCCCACCAGGGGCAACAATATCCTGGACCTGGTTATTACCAACATGGGTGACTGGTGCTCAACGCCTGAGATCAATGCCTCGTTGGCTAGATCAGACCATAAACTAATCACCCTAGATATCCACACTGACATCACCCCCAAACAAAGGAAACCATTGTAAAAAACTTCTCCAAAGCGAACTTCATGCTACTCAAAATAGAGGTGGCTAACTTCACAATGCCCCAGCAGATGGACAATACAGTCATGACTGCTGAATCCTACACAAATGCACTCTACAAGCACCTGCATGAGTGCATGGATCGTGCTATCCCTAACAAAACCAAGATGCTATCCTCCAAAAAAAGGAAGCCAATCTGGTGGTCCCCTGCCATTAACAAACTCTACAACAGAAGGAAGAAACTGTTGCAAAAGAGAGTAAAAACCAAGAATGGAGGAGCTCCCTGACGGGCCTCAGTAAGAAGCTAAGATCCCTCATAAAATCCTCCAAAGTGAACTTTGAAAGAAAAATTGCCACAGATTCCAAAGACAACCACAAGGCATTCTTGAGCTATGTCAAGAATCTCCATAGCAACACCCAGATCTGCACTGAGCTACAGCAGAATGGTACAAAATATACAGAGCCAACTGATATTGCCAACATTTTGGTTCAGTGCTAACTTTACTCCCCTCTCACCCCCAAAGGGCCCATAACTATACCATATGATTGTAGAGCCCCATTAATCACAAACATGCAGGTAAAAATGGCACTCTCTAAAGCCAAAAACACAGCGTCCATGGCACTGGACAACATCCCAGGCTGCATCTTAAATGAACTCCAAAATGAACTAGCCCCCCCCCACCTAAACTCCTTATTCCATCACAGCCTCACCACAGGCTATGTGCCCACTGAATGGCGCACAGCAACTGTTATCCCACTATACAAAGGAGGAACCACCACAGACCCCAGGAACTTTTGACCTATTCGTCTTACAAGCCTGGTCTGCAAGGCCATGGAGCGCATCATCATGGAACTCATAAAAAAAGACATTAATAACCTCCAAGCTTTGAATGCTACCCAATTTGGATTTGTAAAGGGTAGATCATGTCTCCTAAACCTGGTAGACTTCTTTGAAACATTTACCAAGGCCATAGACGAGGGCAAGGTGGTCCACACAGCCTACCTGGACCTCACTAAAGCCTTCAATACCATCCCCATTCAGGAATCATAGATAAACTCACCAACCTAAACATAAACCCTTATGTCACAAGATGAGTGGCCAACTGGCTCACAGACAGAACCCACACAGTGAGAGTTGCAGACTCCAGATCTGACTCCACACCAGTGACAAGTGGATTGTCCCAGGTTTCAGTCATGGGACCTCTCCTGTTTGGTATATACTTCTCCAAAGTGCAAGCAAACACTTAGGGTCTTTGGCTAACCATGTTTGCAGATGACTGCAAACTGGGTGTCATAATCGATCCCCATGCCGATGTAGACATCCTTCAAAAGGGCCTCACCGAGACAGATACATGGTGCCAAAACTATGGTCTCAAGCTAAATGCCAAAAAGTGCATTGTCATCCCCTTTGTTAAAAACACTGTACCCATGAATTACCAAATAGGGGGAAGTTCACTTAACACAGAAAGTGTGATAAGAGACCTTGGGACCCAAGTGGATAGTCACCTCTCTTTTGATAATCACATTGCCACAGTAGTCAGAAAATCTTTCTACATGGCCCACCTAATCACAAAAGAGTTCGCATCTAAAAAAAAAGAAGCCATTGTCCCCCTCTACTCATCACTTATGAGACCCCTCATTGAATGCAATGCCCCATTTGGGATGTACCTCACAAGACACCTACAACAACTGGAGAGGCCCCAGAAATACCTCACCAAGAGGATTGCTTGCCTCAAGCAGTTGCCCTATGCCGACCGGCTCAGGAAACTCCAACTCTACTCAGTCGCATACCACTTACTCCAGAGAGATCTCTGTCTGACATACAAAGCTATGTCAAACCCAGATTTGATGGACATGCCCCACTTAAAGAAATCCCAGTCTCCCCGAGCTACACACTCTAGGGACCTAAACCTCACCACAACAATAAATAGGACATGCTGGAGGGATAGATTCTTGTCCCAGAGATTTCCAGTGCTCTAGGACAAAATTCCCATCTACGTCAAGCAGAGCTCATCATTAGCACTCTTCAAGAAAAACCTTGATGAATGGACGGGTAATAGGAAATTCACCCCTGGGATCACGTCTGTGGCTCTACTCAATAGAGGGGCAGGAATTTAATCTACATGGGTGGCGAAAGCCAAGACACTTTTGGCTAGGCTTACTTATGCCCTCAGGCCAATAGCCTAGTACCTATCTATGAACCTATGAACCTATAAATACAAAAAAATGGAATGCACGTTTAGTTTTTAGAGAACAGTATGCAGAGTGATTATTTTCCCTACATCAACTTTCAGAGATATATAATAGGTATGTAAAACTCACAAAGATGTCAGAATCACAGCTTTTGAAATTTTTTCAAAGTGTTGCTGCCACCATGTGGATGAACGTGATAATGATATAGTCTCATACAGGAATACTTAAGTGTTTCTGTGTTTTAAACTGTGTTGACAGTAATACTGAAAACATTTCACAGATGTCAGTGATGGCATTTTCCCCTGAGCTGTGTTTCTGTGTCAAGGATATTTTTATCTACCACTACGGTTACTAATACTCCTCTATCTGACTGGTAGCCAGATGTCAGACAATTTATTTTCACAGTTACTTCATCATAAGGATTGCTATTCTTGTAATCAGAAGACAAATACTGTTTTATTTTGTTGCCAACACCATTATCACTAGAATTTTTTGAATGATTTGCAGGGTTCCCATGGTCTCATGTCTCCATCCTCCTTGTTTCAAAGTAGAGGCTGAAGTTGAGGTCACTATCCTTCCCGTGATCATCTGATCATTTTGTTTACTTTTTTCATGCTGTACTACTTCCAGGCAAAATATTATGATGCACATGCAATAAATAGCAAATGGCTCAGACGTACCTACTCACCTACTTTTACTGTCCCTTTGCTGTGATACTAGAACCTTATTTCCCTACACTCGCTTAAAGGCAATCATAGAAGCATGCATTTAAAACAATATATAAGGAGCATCAGTCTCACTTGTCCTTCTTACTTTACCCATCTCCCTTCCTACAAGATAAGCGATATATCATATTTAAACAGTACAGTGTTTTCCTTCCACAAAATTCCTGGGAGTGTGTCAATTAATAAACTTCACATTAGGCAATTGCTGTTTCACTGAAACTGTTTCTCCGAAAGCATTTTCACCGACAGTGAAGAATTCCCTTTCCTCAGTTGTTGTGAGACGTTGGAGTAGGTATATTTAAATTTGGAGTTGTGGGTGGGGGGAGTCCCCTCAGATGGATAGTGCCAGGGGGATTGTCACACTGCAAAAAAGATTCACTTGAATTTCATCAAAAGTGTTTTTGGTGAAAGATTTTCAGAGTTTTTCCTATCAGAGAAAGCAGTGTTGATTTATTGACATGATTCCAAATTCTCTTATATAAGTTTCTGCTTTCTTGAATTCTGACATGGTTTTTCATGCTACCATCTTTTCATGCTGCCATCTGTTCCAGTCAACAACCATCACCACCCCTTCTTTGAAAAGATATTCCCTATAACTCTTGAATGCTGCCACCATGTATCTTTAAGAGTGTACCTCTTTGGGACTTCTTGGATTGCCCTGAGATACTTAAATGTTTCTGTCATATCCCTCCTCCTTACTTCTTCAGGGCATGTAATACTCATTTTTTCTTTGCATGACTTGTGGTGAAGACCACCTATCATTTTCTTTGCCCTCCTCTGTAATGACTTATTCTTCCTACATCCTGATAATAAATAGGTGTTCAAAAACATGCAGAACACTCCAGACAGATTCTTACTAAATGCATAAACAGAAAGTTAATAAATTCTTATTTTCTACTGGTGAGTCCTCTTCCTGTGCATTGCAATACTCCACCTACTTTATTTGTTTCTTTGCTCTACTACTTACTTATGTTTATATCATCTAATATGACTATCCTCCTGTACCTACTATTTCTTTTTTCACACCACTTCTTCCCCTTCAGTTTTGTATTCATTTCACCTTATTATATTTTCAGATGCACTATTTGCATGTTTTGTTTTGAATTGTAATCTGTCTTGTTTTTAATGATTCTTTCAATCTCAGTTTCCTTTCTATCCTCCCTGTATCATCATTTGTACTAACACTATGGCATTCTTTCTGCCATCAGCTAAAAGGCATGTTTACTTCTAGACTTTCTGCAGTGTTATGTATATAGACATTACGAAAACAAGAAATATTATATACCTGGAGTCAGTTTTACTAACTAAAACGCTTAACCAGATTGTTGGTGTTTTACTTATAATAATTGTGTTTTATTTTTATTTATTTATTTATTTAACATTTGTTTTTCTGGGGAAGCCCGACTGAGCAGGTTTGCCCATTTTCAGCAGGGGCCCGGGAAGAAAAGCTACACATAGTAACATAACAGTCAGTATTTTAAACAGCAGTGAAACAATCAGAGAAATTATAGTAATAAATCACATATTATATAACGACCCCCTCCATTAATATTCCAAAACGTGCACACTGATTGGTCAGCATGCACATTGTACATCAGAGTTATAGTAATGGAAAAAGGTCCGGTCGCCCAGACTTTTTCCATTAGTATAACTCTTTTTTTTTTTTTTTACAGCAACGGAGAACGCAAGATCTCCGTTGCTTTTTACAACCTGTCTCGCTATGTTAAATGAGTTTAACATAGCGAGACAGCTTTAAAAAAACAACGGAGCATCTCCGTTGCTTTTTTGAAAGCTGTCTCACTATGTTAAAACCATTAAACATAGCGAGACACTTTAAAAAGCAACGGAGATCTTGCTTTCTCCGTTGCTTTTTTCAAAGCTGTCTCGCTATGTTAAATGGGTTTAACATAGTGAGACAGTTTTAAAAAAAGCAACGTCAATCTCCGTTGCTTTTTTTAAAGCTGTCTCGCTATGTTAAACCCATTTAACATAGCGAGACAGGTTGTAAAAAGCAACGGAGATATTGCTTTCTCCGTTGCTTTTGCCCACAGCTCTGATGTACTGCATAAGTATACGCATGCACAGTACATCAGAACTGCCGCAGAATACCAGACAGCTGCGGAAGGGCAGCAAGGAGGCATTATACAATGCCATTATTTAAGAAAAGTAATTATTTTTTTTTCTTAAATAATGTCATTATATATAATAACTCACTTGGTGTGGGTAATGCTGGATTTACCCACGGTTGTCTTTGTTTGGCCACTTGGGCTTCACCCTCGTGACCAAACCACACCAACCGTGGGTAAATACAGCATTACCCACACCCAGGCGTGGTTTATTGCTATAGTAACATATATTATCACAATTCAAGTTAGTAATAAAGCTAACAGGATCACTTAGTAACACATATTTTGGCAGTTACACTTAGTAACAAGAAATCATTCAGTGGAGTTGTGTCTCAGAGATACAATAGCTTAATATACAATGGAGTAGTGTCTCAGATATGCCTGTTTGGTACTGTAAATTAATATGATTAGTTTTATTATAATTATAATCACATTGGATCAGTAAACAAATAGATATATATTGAAAGGGGAGAGTAGGGGGAGAGGGTGAGGCTGGGAGTAAGTAAGGTATTCAGTAAGTATAGAGATGCAGTGAAAGTGGAGAACAGGAAGAGAGAGGGTGAGGAGGGGAGTAAGTAAGGTATTCATTAAACATAGAGATGCAGTGAAAGTGGAGAACAGGAAGAGAGAGGGTGAGGAGGGGTGTAAGTAAGGTATTCAGTAAGTATAGAGATATAGTGAAAGTGGAGAACAGGAAGAGAGAGGGTGAGGAGGGGAGTAAGTAAGGTATTCAGTAACCATAGAGATATAGTGAAAGTGGAGAGTAGGGAGAGAGAGAGGGTGAGGAGGGGAGTAAGTAAGGTATTCAGTAAGTATAGAGATATAGTGAAAGGGGAGAATAGGAAGAGAGAGGGTGAGTAGTGGTGTAAGTAAGGTATTCAGTAAGTATAGAGATATAGTGAAAGTGGAGAACAGGAAGAGAGAGGGTGAGGAGGGGAGAAATGGGTTCAGCCTGGTGAGGGGCAGGAACATAACCAGTTGTCATTTAGGTAGGACTTTAGCAGTTTTTTGAAGTGCTTTAGGTTTGCTGTGTTTAGTATGTTCTGGGGGGATAGTGTTCCATGATTTAGTTATGTAGTTAGAATATAGTGAGTCTCCAAAGCTATTGTTGGATTTTGTAACTAAGAGGAGTAATTTTTTTGAGGATAGTAGAGTCCTGTTTTTGAGGTGGGTTTATGCTAGATCCTGTAGGGATGGACATTTGTTGGGTAGGTAACTATGAAATGGGCTATGGTAAGTTGGTTTAGGGTTAGTAGGTTGGGCAGCTCAAGCCATTTGAGTTGTTTCAATGAAGGGTTCTGTGGGGCAGGTTAGCGGCAAGTCTGGCTATCTTATGGTAGCATGATTCAAGTTTGCTTAAGTCTAATTTTTTGAGGTTAGTAAATAAAGGGGAGGCATAGAGTAAAGTGGATAGTAGGCGGGTCCTGGCAATAGCTTGTCTGGAAGAGTTTAAGAAATGTTTTATTCTGTAAAGGGAACCTCATTTAATGTGGGCCTTTTTAATGGCATGAGATATATGTTTGTCAAATTTTAACTTCTCCTCTAGAATGATACATAGTAGTTTGGTTTCTGAAGTGGGCTTGATTAGAGCATGATTGGATGAAGTAATTGTAAAGTCATGGTGGGAGGAGTTTGTTTGGTGACATTGGCTAGGGAACAGCATTAATTTGGTTTTGTTGGGATTAAGGATGAGCCAGTATTTTTCTAAGAAAGACTCAATGGCAGTAAAAGATTTTTGAGTATTGTCTTGTAGTTGTTTTAGGGTAGGTGTGGTGCAGATGACAGTGGAGCCATCTGCAAATTGTATAATGGAAGCAAGGTTAGTAACTTTGTGTAGGTTATTGGTCAGAACTGTGAAGAGCAGAGGCATGGGTGCCAGAAAGTACAGTTTTGTACTTACCATAAATGTAGATGTTCGAGTGCTAATACAGCTGCAGTCATAACAGATGGGTTATCCTGCCGTCAGGTGGGTCCTCGGTCGGCCGAATTCCAAAGTCTAGGTCCGGCATCGGTTGTCGTCACTTCATCCCTGATGTCAGTACGGCAGGGGTATAAAAGAGCCAGCCGACGCCATCTTCTTCAGTTTTTCTTGCCCCAGATGTTAGGTGCCCCCAGAAGGAAGGCAAAACATAAATTTATGTAATAATGCAATATAGAATAATCAAAAAACAGTAGTTTGCAAGCAAATACACCATAAAAGAATACCCCAATCAGGTTGTATGAGAATGTGTTTGTCATAAGGCCTGTCCTAAGAATCTACATTTATGGTAGGTACAAAACTGTACTATGTTCATTGTGCATACAGCTGCAGTCATGTAGAATCCCAAAGCTAAATAGGGGTGGCAGGCACTAAGTGGAACTACAAGGATGCCCTGCAAGACTGCTGTTAGATTTAGAATAAAGTGGAAGGTGATAGTGTTTGGAGAAAGTGTGCACTGAACTCCCCTTGGTAGGAACCCCTGAGGAAAAGCTGCAGGTAGCTGTGGCCCTTGTGGAGTGGGATCTGATGCTTGAAGGCACAGTTTTTCCATGAAATGAGTAACAAAAGCTAATGCAGTGAGTTATCCATTTTGAGATTGTCTGTTTGGAGATAGCCTTTCCTTGAGCACCTGTAGCATAGGACACAAAGAGTTGCTCGGATTTCCTGAATGGCTTTGTCCTGTCCAAATAATAATGAAGTTGTCTGTGAATGTCCAAGGAATGTAGTAGTCTTTCCCCTTTGTTTTGTGGGTTAGGGTAAAAGGTAGGTAAGTGGATAGTCTGATTCAAGGCAACACTGGATACTACCTTTGGCATAAAGGAAGGGTTGGTTCGTAAAGAAACTCTGTCCTGATGGAAAATGCTGAAAGGTTGCACAGCCATGAGGGCCTGTAGTTTCGAAACCCTGCGTGCTGAGGTGATAGCCAGAAGGAAGGCTGTTTTCCATGACAAATATTGTAGTTCTGTTGAAGCAGCTGGCTCAAATGGAGGCAGGGTCAGTTTTTCTAATATGAAGTTGAGGTCCCAAGCAGGGACTGGTGGTTTTTTATATTCTTAGCCCCTCTGAGGAACTGTCTTAAGAGAGGATGAGAGAATAAAGGAGGATCTGTGTTGTATTGTGCAGAAATGGCTGAAACATGGATCTTGATGGAGGAGAAGGAAAGTGCACTGTTTAACATCTCAGCTAGGTACTGTAATATTTGAGGTAAATTTATTACCCAAGGATTCTGGCCCTTTTTCTGATTCCAGGCACAAAACCGTTTCCATTTGGCGGAGTAGGCTTTTCTAGTAGAAGGTCTTCTGGCCTCCAAGATGACATCCTGCACCTCCTTGGAGAGGATGGTCTGTTGGGAAATCAAGGGATTCTCCATGCGGCTAGATTGAGTGTTTTTAGCTGGCTGTGAAGAGTTTTGAAGTTGTGCTGAGACAACAGAAGAGGCACTAGAGGCAGGATCCATGGTGGGGAATGCGTCAGGCTTTTCAGGAGTGGATACCAGTGTTGTCTTGGCCAGTCTGGAGCAATGAGAATCATTTTTAGCCTCTCTGCTCTGGCTTTTAATAGAACTTTGGGCAGCAGAGGGAGAGGTGGGAAGGCATAGACTGTCAATGTTGTCCAATTGAAAGAAAGTGCGTCCACTTTCCAGGTCTGTGGATGATAGGTCCTTGAGCAAACTTTTTTCAGTTGGTAATTTCTGTGGGTAGCAAAGAGATCTATGTCTGGCTGTCCCCATGCCTGAGTTATCTTTGCGAAAACTTGAGGATGCAACTTCCATTCGTGTGGATCTGTCATATTTCATCTGTCATATGTCACTGCATTAGTAACTGTATTTAGAGCACAACCTAGAGCTGTTTACTGAATTTCCTGTTTGCACTTATTTTTAAAATCGTTTTTTCTCAAAACTTGCATTTTATTTGTCTTTGGCCTAGCACTCTTGTGTGGGGTCATTTACTGCACTGTTATAACTTGTTGATACTTGTTAACCTCTGCTATCTCTGAAAAAACAAAAAAATCTTGCTTTTTTCCCACTTTTCTCAGATTTAAAAAAGTTCAGTTACAGAATTCCTGTTCTTGGACTGTTTGTAAGTTTCTGTGAGGCCATTTTTGCTTGGGCTAAAGGGAAGTCTCTGTTGATCAGTGGCAGTGAAAAACATTGAGCAGCCTGCCTGCCCCTGTGGGAGAGGTTACTGACTTGAAATTGTAGTTTTATTGGCCATTTTGGGTCAATTCCAAAACTCCTTCATCTTCCTCTCTTAAAACCTGGTTGCCTCGTGGTTTTGGCATCTTTTCAGGCTTGTTGGCTGTTGGTGAAGCACCCACCAAGAGGAGAAAAACGAGAAGAGAAGAAAGCCACTTTTGAGATTTTAAGTATTTTTCCTCTGTTTATTTGCTAAGTTTTTCTGCATAGCCGCCTATTTTGAGCATTTTCTGGCTTGTTAAACTTGATTTCTGCATTAGTAACTGTATTTAGAGCACAACCTAGAGCTGTTTACTGAATTTCCTGTTTGCACTTATTTTTAAAATCGTTTTTTTCTCAAAACTTGCATTTTATCTGTCGTTGGCCTAGCACTCTTGTGTGGGGTCATTTACTGCACTGTTATAACTTGTTGATACTTGTGAACCTCTGCTCACAAAAAAAATCTTGCTTTTTTCCCACTTTTCTGAGATTTAAAAAAGTTACAGGCTTGCTGTTCTTGAACTGTTTATAAGTTTCTGTGAGGCCATTTTGCTTGGGCTAAAGGGAAGTCTCTGTTGATCAGTGGCAGTGAAAAACATTGAGCAGCCTGCCTGCCACTGTGGGGGTGGTTACTGACTTAAACTGTAGTTTTATTGGCCATTTTGGGTCAATTCCAAAACTCCTTCATCTTCCTCTCTTAAAACCCTCTTTTTTAAACTATTCCTGGCTCCACAAAGTCTGCTCTTCACTTTTCCCTTAGAACTGCTCTATCTTTCAATTTAAACACCATATTCTCATTCTAAGGCCCTTCACTGGTCCAATTAAGTAATCCTACAAGTTAGCACTATTAAACCATAAGCACTACTTACTCTTATACTCTACGATTACCCTGTCCTCTATTGGTCCATCTTAAATTCAGTTTCCCTATATTACTCTAGCATGTCCAAAGGTCAGTCAATGGTTTCCTCTCCAGTCCAGCTGGTGAATCTGGGAATTTTGAGGCAATGTTACAACTGTCTCATGTACACGGACAACCCTCTCCTCCTCCAAGCAGGTTCAAATATATGTGAGAGATGCAACTATTTAGCCAAACTGGAGGCTGAGCTCTCTCATCTCAAAACTGGTGTAACCAGTCAGGAGGAGAAGGTAACCTCACACAACACAATTCCAGTATCACATAGTCCCACCACATCAGCGAACCAAACACATAAATACACAAAGACATACTCGGAGGCTCTAAATAAAAATCTACCTAAGCAACAGAGACCTCCAAAGCAGACATCCAAGCAAACGCTACCTCAAAACAAAACACACACAACACATAACCAGTCAGTGTGCAGCCACAGCCCTTAAGGCTGAATAACACACCTGATACTCTTGTAATAGGTGACTCTATTGTCAGACACACTGACATCCCGCTCACCAGGCTGAATAAAGAGAAGGTTACGGTGAGCTGCCTGTCGGGTGCTAGGATCCGTCACATAATGCAAGCACTCAGGTCACTCCAAAGCAAATACAAATATGACTCAGTCATTGTACATGCTGGTGTGAATGACCTGACCTGGACTACATGAGAAGAGACATAGAGGAGCTCTCTGATCATGTAGCCCAGGCTGGTATGACCCTGACCTTGAGCAGCATCTTACCCTCACCTAGAATGATGCCACAGTACAAAGACAAAATGATTGATTTTAACAATTGGCTAAAATTTTGGTGTCATTCAAAGGGGATCCAGTGTCTGTCAGCCTGGGATGACATACTTTCAAAACACGTTGGGCTTGCACCTGTCACCACTGGGCTTTCGGATATTGGCAAAGGCTCTTGCCACCCCATAGTGCGGCTTTTAGGCAAGGCTCAAAAGTCAAACCCACCCCCATAGACAGCACAAGGAACAAGAAACTAAGGGTAATGCTGCTAAACACCAGAAGTCTTAACCTCAAGATGCCTCTCCTCAGTATGGAGAACATTGATATCTGTGCAGTGACAGAAACCTGGTTCCAGGCCCCAGAGAGCACCCCAACACTACCAGGCTATACCCCCTATCCTGCTTTTCGAACCACAAAAGGAGGGAGTTTCCATATTTATCAAGGATATCCACACCTCCAGGTTAGTGGCATTGCACAAAGTATCGGAGACCATCCATGTGCAACTAACAGTGGGCAAGACTGCTTTTCAGTTTATAGCATCATACAGACCACCCTCTCAAAGTCAGGAATCCCACTTGGCTTTCCTGAAAACATTGGAGAACATGAAGATCTCTGAACACCATTATATTGGGTGACTTCAACTACCCAAACATTGACTGGGAGCACTACTCAAGCCCCAGCACCTTAGCCTAAAGGTTCCTGGAAATTATAAACTCAAATGCTATGGAACAACTAGTCACCACTCCCACAAGAGGGGACAACATACTAGACCTGATCATTACCAACATGGGGACTCTATGCTCCACACCAGAAGTATATCCCTCATTGGTAAGATCAGACCATAAATTAATTTCACTGGATGTCAACATCTCCCAGCCCAGAAAACCACAGTGAAAAACTTCTCAAAAGCGAACTTCTCACGTCTCAAAACTGAAGCGGAATCCTTCAAGGCCCCAGGGCCAGTGGAAACTACGGCCCAAACTGCAGAATCCTATATAAATGCATTCTACGGACATCTCCAGGAATGCATGGATCATGCTATCCCAAACAAAACCAAGACCCAATCATCCAAAGGCAGGCGTCCAGTCTGGTGGACCCCTGCCATAAATAAACTGTACAACAGAAGGAGGAAGCTACTACATGATAGAGCAAAATCCCTAATAGGGAAGGCATCTCTGATCAGTACTAGCAAAAATTACGATCCCTCATAAAATCCTCCAAGGCCAGCTTCGAGAGAAAAATTGCACAGGACACCAAAGACAATCATAAGGCTTTTTTCAGTTATGTTAGAAACCTGGGATGCAACTCCCAGACTTGTTCTGAGTTGATTCTAAATGACAAAAATACACTGAACCCACAGACATCACCAATATCCTGGCAGACAGGTTCAGTGCAAACTTCTCCACCCCCCAAAAGAGCAAGTATCTATCCCGGCAGAGGGCTGCCTCCCAAACATCTCTGATGCTCAGGTGAAGGCTGCCCTCTCCAAAGCAAAAACACTGCTTTCATGGGATCAGATGGCGTCCCAGGTTCTACATGAACTCCAAGAGGAACTAATCCCTCAAATAAAACAGCTATACAATCTCAGCCTCACTACAGGATATGTGCCCACAGAATGGCGTGCAGCAACAGTGGTCCCACTCCACAAAGGTGGAGCCTCTGACCCTGGAAACTATCGCCCCATAAGTCTGACTAGCTTAGTTTGCAAGGCTATGGAGAGGATCATCATGGAGCTCATAAACAAAGACATTGGGGACCTACAGACACTAGATCCTACCCAGTTCGGCTTTGTCAAGGGCAGATCCTGCCTTTTGAACCTGGTTGACTTCTTGAAACAGTCACCAAAGCCATAGATGAAGGGAAGGTAGTCCACACAGCCTACCTGGACCTTGCAAAGGCATTTGACACAATACCCCACTGGCATCATAGATAAGCTATCCAGCTTAAATATAAACCCCTATGTCACAAGATAGGTCGCAAACTGGCTCAAAGACAGAACCCACAGAGTGAGAGTTACTGGAGCCATGTCAGACTGTCACAAGTGGCGTCCCACAGGGTTCTGTCCTGGGACCACTCTTGTTTGGTATATACTTTTCCGAGGTACAGGCAAATGTGGGAGGACTATGGCTCACCAAGTTCGCAGATGACTGCAAACTGGGCGCCATAATCAACTCTCCAGCTGACACAAACATCCTTCAAAAAGGTCTCACAGAGACAGATAACTGGTGCCAGCGCCATGGTTTAAAGCTAAATGCCAAAAAATGTATAGTCATACCCTTTGGCAAAAACAATGTGCTCACAAATTACCACATAGGTGGTAACCCATTAAGTACAGAGAAAGTTATTAGGGACCTGGGGACCCAAGTTGATAGCAATCTCTCCTTTGAAAACCACATTGCCAAAGTGGTTAGAAAGACCTTCTACATAGCCCACCTCATCACAAAGGGTTTCACATCTAGATCAAGAGAGGTAATCGTGCCCCTTTATTCATCCCTCATCAGGCCCATCATAGAATACAATGCCCCTTTTGGGATGTACCTTACCCGACACCTGCAGCAATTAGAAAGACCCCAAAAGTATCTCACCAAGAGGATCAAGGGTCTCAAACAGATGCCATATGCTGCACGGTTAAAAAAACTCCAGCTCTACTCAGTTGCATACTGCCTACTTCGAGGCAATCTATGCCTGACATACAAAGCTATGTCAAATCCAGAATTAATGGACATGCTCCACCTCAGTAAATCTAAATCCATTAGAGCCACATGCTTGAGGGACTTGAACCTCAGCACAGAAATAAATAGAACTTGCTGGAGGGACAGGTTCATAACCCAGAGGCTCCCTTCACTCTGGAATAGAATTCCAGTTCATGTGAGGCAGAGCACCTTACTGAATCTCTTCAAGAAGAATCTCGATAGGTGGATGGGGGATCATAGGTTTGTTCCAGGGATTACTCCCGTGTCACTATTAGACAAAGGCACAGTAAACTAAACCTTAAAAAGGGCACAGTATACCCAAATCAAGGGGTGGCGTAAGCCATACAGAATCGGGCTAGGCTTATAATTGCCCCAGGGCAGATAGCCTAGTATGAACCTATGAATCTATGAACCTATTTCTGCTTAGGCTGTCTGCCAGTGTGTTTTCCTTCCCTGGCAGGAAGGAATTGTGCCTGAAGTTGGATTTGCAATTCCAGAGCTGTGTTCCAAAGGGACATGGCTAGTCTGCACAGGGGGTATGAATGAGTTCCCCCCTGTTTGTTTATGTACCACATCACTGTGGTGTTGTCTGTCCTTATCAATAGCTGGCCTGGATGCAGTAGGTCTTTGAAGGCCATAATAGCATTTTGTACTGCTAGCATTTCCTTTTGATTGATGTGTAGGTGCTTCTCTTTGGGACCATTTTCCTGAATGCACTGATCTGTCATGTCGCGTAGTCCGAGGCGTCTGTTGTGATGATTTGATTTGCTTGAGGTATGCAGAAGGAGAGACCTATGTTTCTTTGGCATGCTTGAGCCCACCACAGAAATTCCTTTTGAAGACATGGAATGAGTGGTACAATTGTTTCCAAACTGTGGCTGTGTTGAGACCATAAGTTTTTTAGGTACCATTGAAGTTTCCTCATATGCAGCTTTGCACATGGGATCAGCAGGATGCAAGATGCCATGAATCCCAGAGCCTGCAGGACTTTCCTTGCAGTCAGCCTGGTGAAGGTTGCCATTTTGCTGAAGTACTGAGATAGTTGCCCTTGTTTGTCTGGCGTGAGGTAGGTCATCTGGGTGTTTGTATTCAAGCTGGCACCCAGGAAAATTATTGTTTGAGAGGGTATTAGTTTTGATTTCTTTTTGTTGACTGTGTATCCTAGAAAGTTCAACAGTTTTATTACAAACACCAGGTGTTTCAGAAGTATGTGCTTGCTGTCCGCTTGGATCAGGCAGTCGTCCAGATATGGGTATATTTGTATCCCTTGAAGTCTGCAGAAGGCAATTACTGATGCCAGGCATTTAACACTCTGCAGTAGATAAGCCAAAGGGCAATGCAGAGAATTTATAATGGGTTGAACCTGCAAGAAATCTGAGGTATCTTCTGCAATCTTGTCTGATAGGGACATGCAGGTATGCCTCCTTGAGGTCCAATGTTACCAGCCAAGACTCCTTGCCCAGCATGGGAAGAAGCTGCTGTAATGTGAGCATCTTGAATTTTGGTACGTGTAAATATGTGTTTAGGATGGATAGGTGTAAAATAGGTCTCCAATCTTTGTCCTTCCTTGGTACTAGGAATAGTCTGGAATAAAAACTTGACCTTGTTCTTTTGCAGGTACCTCTTGAATAGCTTTCATGTCCATGAGAGCTGAAATTTGTTTTTGTGCCTCTGCCCTTTGATTTTGTGGCAGGTTTGGCATGCCTCTCATTTTTGGAAGGGTGTGAAAGTGAAATCTGTAGTCTTTGTCTATAATGTCCAGGATCCATTTGTCTTTTGTGACAATATGCCAATTTTTTGAGAATAATGCCAGTTTTCCGCCTAAAGGTGCTGCCATTAACGCTTTGCTTGGCAGGCAAAGGAGAAAGTCATTGTGTCTGCTTTCTGAATGACTGTAATCTATCTTCTCCACCTCTTGGGGTTGGAGCTTGCCATTGTCTGTCTCTGAATGATCCTTGAGATTGCCCTCTACCCCTTGGGCGCCTGTATCTGCCTCTTTGAGGTCTGTCCGTGGCTGGAAAGGACCAATTTTTTGAAGACCAGTTTCTGCTGAAACGTGGAGGTTGTACCTGCAGGAAATCTTTCACTGTTTGCATTGATCTTGCCCTTTCCTCCATTTTCTTTAGTACCTCCTCAGCTTTAACACCAAACAATACATCTTTTTGAAGAGGTGCATCTAGTAATTTAGCTTTGACATGATCTGGTAAGGTTTGCTCTTTGAGCCAAGCATGTCTATGACAGACCCTGTAACAGCAGCTCTACATGAGGCCTCTAAAGCATCAAAACCACACTGCAAGGTATGTTTACCCACTTGCACTG